>NC_054706.1:33154490-33377425 GCF_016097555.1 Gigantopelta aegis
GTCGTTAAATAAAACATTTCCTTCCTTCCTTTTTTTTTTTATTGAATAAAAATGTTTTGCACGTATCAATGTATCAATTTAGAGCAGCATATAAAATTTACGTATAAAATCAATCACATTTTATCGTCGACTCCTGCCTCTCCCACAAAATGGAATTCACCGTAGAATTACCGCAAAGATGTTATACACATATATAGTCATCAAGAGGAATGTGTAGTCAATACCAGGATTAAACCACTCACCCATTTCTTTTAAATAAAACAGTTTGTCTCATAAAATGTGTTTATTCCTGGCGCCCCATTTTTCATTTCAACTATTTTCGTGCTTATATTCAATTAAGGTTCAATCACGCTATCCTGGGCACACACACATCAACTATCTGGGCTGTCTGTCCAGGACAGTGTGTTAGTTGTTAGTTGGTTAGTGGTCAGTGAAAGAGAAGAGGGTGTAGTAGCCTTACACTACCCATTGAGTCCTTAAGAACTCGCTCTGGGTTGGAGTCAGTACCGGGTTGCGAACCCTGTACCTACAAGCCTGTAGTCCGATGGCTTAACCACTGCGCCACCGAGGCGTCGGCGGTGGCGCCCCACTTAGCTCGTCTGTCCTGAAAATAAATATCATATGTCAATAAATATCATATAAATAACTCTATGGCAAACAAATCAGACTCTAATAAGTGGAAACCAAATTTAACCACCATTGACACGAATGTTTTGTTTTGTTTTGTTTAACGACGCCACTAGACCATATTGATTTATTCAGGGCCGTAGCTAGCGGTGGGGGGAGGGGCAAGGGGGGGGGGGGGAGTTGCCCCCAGAAACAAATCCTGAAAACATTATAGAAACTTAAAGAAAATTTTTAAGGAGTTTTAGACTATTAACTACTCAGTTGCACCCCCCCCCCCCCCCCCCCACCACCACCACCACCACCACCCCAAACAAAAAATCCTAGCTACGGTTCTGTTATTAATCATAAGCTGGTGTTGGATGTCAAACATTTGGTAATTTTGACATATAGTCTTAGAGGTGAAACTCGTTACATTTTTTTCATAAAGTAGTAAGGGATATTTTATATGCCTTATATATACTTACATACTAGTCGTGATGGACTGGTTGGAACGAGAAATAGCCCAATCGACGGGGATCGATCTCAGACCGACCGCGCATCAGGCAAGCGCTTTACCACTGGGCTACGTATATACAGGCATCAAGAGTGATGGTTAATTGGTGCAAGGCCAAAATAGTCACCCACTCCTTTTAAATAAAACTGTTTGTCTCATAAAATATGATTATTATTGACGCCCCATTTAACTCTCGTTGGTCCTGCAAATAAATATCATATATCAATAAATATCATATAAATATCATCATTGCAATGATTGGGATGGTAAACAAATCCGACTCACTAAGTGGAAGCCTATTTTTAACCAACATTCATACGAATGTCTTGTTTTACGACACCGTTAGAGCCCATTTATTTATTAATCATCGGCTGGTGTTGGATGAAAATTATTTGGTAATTTTTATTTATAGTCTTAGAGGAAACCCGCCATATTTTTTTCATTAGTAACAAGGGATCTTTTAAATGCGCCATCCCAGAGACAGGATAGCACATACCACGTCCTTTGATATATCAGTCGTGGTGCATTGGTTGTAACGAGAAATAGCCCACCGACGGGGATTGATCCTATGCCTACAAAGTCCTCCTTAATAACTTGAAAATAATATATTATAAAATGATCGATTTAAAAAATAATAATATTCATATTTGCGATTGTAATTTTGACGAATTATTTATTGATTTGTATAGTTGTTCAATGTGAGTAATTATTGAATTTGATCCAACAGTTTGGTACATGACTATATATATATCCAATGTATATGTAAACAAAAACTACACAACACAAAAGATGCTTTTAAAAAGTGTTGTATTTATCAGCATTTCTCAAGAAGAAGGAAGGAAGGAAATGGTTTATTTAACGACGCACTCAACACATTTAATTTACGGTTATATGTCGTTAGACATATGGTTAAGGACCACACAGATATTGAGAGAGGAAACCCGCTGTCGCCACTTCATGGGCTACCCTTTCCGATTAGCAGCATGGGATCTTTTGTATGCACCATCCCACAGACAGGATAACACATACCACGGCCTTTGATATACCAGTCGTGGTGCACTGGCTGGAACGAGAAACAGGCATTTCTCAAGATGAATTTCACTTGTAGAATGCAGGAAATTGCATTTCAGGACATTCTTTTTCAAAATTTTACCATGTTCCTGAATCCCCTAAAAACTCTGGCGCTTCGTGTACACGATCCCAGTCCCTGAATATATTATGTGAGTTGGCCTAGGCATAGACTTAGGGTACATTTTAAATCACTATGTTTGTTTGTGGGTGGTGATGACTCCCTAAGCAGAATGGTTTTTTCTAAGGTCAACATCCAAGTATACCTAGCTAGTTACACTGTCAAACAATACATTTTTAATACTCTTTAGTTGTAATCCCTTGTAAAATGTATTTATATATAATGATTCATTTGCAGCCCTAAGATACATAGCTGTTTGGTATTAATGCAAATGCTAATAAACCTTGTTATAGTTTGAAATCTCTAAATTCGTGCAAAAATCAGCCTTCCCCCCATTTCCCACAAAACTGGTAGTGCGTACTCCTATGGAAACTTAGATTTTCATATAGAATATATAGCAAATTTTTCATCGTTTTTTGTCGTTGTTTTGTTTTTTGTGGACCAAAATTAATGAGTTTTGGTGGGGTACTTTTAAAAGTGGACCGTATAATTTAGGTTGTTTAACCATCTGTCCCACTGGAATAGGCACTGGTGTAGCCAGGGTTTCATACTGGGAGACACCCGCATTGTGGTGTGGGGAGGGGGAGTGGACTAAAGCTATGCCACTGTATCCTACTATAGATATTTTAATAAGAATATGGGATTTTTGTATTTAGTAAGGCCGTGCATTTCGTGGAGACATATATTTATCGTCATTCAGAAATTACATATTAGTTATAATTACTTATTTTGGCCTCAATTTAAATTAATTTTATGCAATTATTAAGCAGCAAAACCGTTTATAGTGTACCCTGTTGAAATAATCAATAGGAATACATCTGCTGGTTCGCGCATTATCATCCGCATCTGATCTCGTTCAAAGTAGCGAGAAAACCCGAGAGTTCTCATTACCGAGATATTTAGCATTCAACATGGCGGCACAGACGTCGACAGTGAAATTTAGTGATATATACGAACTAAAAGAGGAATTGGGGAAGTAAGTACGGCGATTTGGCCGGTTAAAGTTTTTGTTTTGTAACGCATTTTCGACGTACAATCGAGTGTAACGCCATTTGACAGCGATATGGATATGTGTAGTATGCGGAAGCGACACTGTCAACGCGACAGAAAGTGATAACCGATAGTGGTTTCTTACACTCGGTAACGCTGCCTGTGTATTACACGGCGTATTACACTGTCGTGCGATATTGTGATATATAGTGTGTATTCGCTTTTTTCTCTCTCAGGATATATATATGTAGGGGGCAATGTGTATGTGTGTATGTTGCTTGTTTTACTGTGTCAGATTGATTTTGTGATGATTCTTTGGAATTAAAAAAACCCCCACTTTTGGTCAATTTCTTCTATTTATCTTCAGGGGAGCATTTTCCATAGTACGGAGATGTGTACAGAAGGCTACTGGGCTGGAATTTGCTGCTAAAATAATAAATACCAAGAAATTATCTGCTAGAGGTAAGAATCATTAAATTATAAGAATTGGTAAAGAATGTTTTAAAATAATAGAATTAGAGTAAATGTTGGCCTGTGTGGATGGGTGGGTGTTGCACTAAATTGATAGTAATAACGACAAGACTATATTTTCCTCGTAGCACATTTTAACAATATTTGTTAGGGTTAGACATGTAAAAACAAATCCAACATCTATTAATAAACCAAAGATTTCATTGCTGGTGAGGGGTTACTGAAGATTGCATTTAAGTCATAGGATGTCTCCTGCATATTTCCCGTTTTCTTTTTAATGAAAACAAATTGCAGGAGATGGATCTAGCATTGTTAGCCTTCCCTTGAATCTGGCCCCTGTAGACTTGTAAATTAATAAATCAGGCTTGTTCTTGTTATATAATAGGTCAGGAACCAACATTGATTGGCTATTTTTTATTAGTAAAATATTCTGATTGCGTTATAGCTTCATTACTTTGTTACAAATTATTTCCTTCTTTGAATAAACAAACTCTTATTTTGAAACATAATGAACACCATATAAACATATCTGTACATGTAGACAGACAGGCAGGCAGACACCCCCTTTCTGTCCAATTGTCTCATTATTCTCTGTCTCTTAAGTCACTCAATAATGCAGAAAGTACTGATAAAATATCACTAGTCAAATTCTCGGAACCGAACATACGGGTACTTCGACCCCTGGTCGCCATTGTTTATCACGTGGCGCGGTGAAGCTTCTCCTTAGTTACGTATGGTTTGATAGTGAAATGAGGCAACTTTGGTCGATCATTTACAACAGTTAACGGTCACGATGCCCAACACATGTGCAGTTGGCTGCATAAACCATAACATGATGTTAAAAAAATATCGTTTTACAAATTTCCAAAAGAAAAGACTAGGCGCCGCTTGTGGGTAGGGTCATTAAAACGACAAACCTGATGGAATTCCATGGCTCCCCTCACAGAATGTGACTACGTTGACTTTAATGTTGTTGCTTGTTGACACCAACAGAGATTAATTTAGCAAACAAAATGGTTAAAGCATGTGCAGTGATAAAAATCCCACATTATACTGTAAATAAAATACACAATTCCATTGTCTCCCATGAAAAACCCCCCAACAAAACGATGCATCCAGTTCTTGAATAAAAGAGTATATTCCTTTATCATTAAATTTGTGTGGTCTTTATTTTTCATTTAATCTTAGTTGCTTGGATATTATCTATACTTGTATTTATTTTGCTATACCACAGCTACTACATCTTATTTATTTATTTTTTAATTTGAAAATAAAAGTTTATACTGCTAAATTACACACATATAATAATTATAATATAGGCCTAAATTCTTTTTTAAACTTTAATTATAATTTTTTTTTTTTTGCAAATGTGTCTGTAGCAGGCCTGCAGTAAGAAAATATAGGTCATCCCCACCCCCACACCCCTCTCTGTGTGTTTAGTATTTACTTTGGTGCAGAGGGTAAATAATGTGTGTGCCTTTGTTTCAATATATATATATATATGCCACATTTCTAGGGAAATCACTAAAATGTGTAAAGGCATGGTAGACCAAACACTTTTGGGGCATTTTCACCATTTTAGGGGCACTTTTTTTTCATTAAAAATACACAAAAATTAATTGAAATAAACATTAATGTAATTTATGTGCTTGCTTTAATAAATGAATGGCAAAAGATGTAAAAGGCATATTTTATTAATTAATAATACCTTTTTGGGTGTTTTATAAAGGCAATTTTAGAATTAATTAGTGAAAAAGGCTTATTTAATCTCAGGGCAGCATGGTGCTGATTAAGGCAAGATGGTGCTAGACTATTGAGGCATGGTGCTGCACCGTGCTAAAACAAGCTAGGGAAAACAATACACATACATATACATAATCTAAAAATACATAAAAATCTATTCTATTGTGGATCAATGTAATTTGGTGGTTGTGGTACATTTGTAAATTTTACTTGTTCACGTTCGAGGACTTACCTTTTTACAGATATATGTAGTTTCATGGTATTCTACAGTTCAGTGTGTGTTTGTGTGTGTAATCTACTTTAGAAATTACCTGCAATAAAATGAATGGTCAACTGCCATATCTGATATTTGCTTTCCATTTTGAAAACACTGTTTGACATGGAGAATATAGCATTTAACTATCTCATTCATATATTTTCCTTGAATATGCTACATAAGTGCATCTACATGAGGTAATTTAACCCAGGTTAAAAGCAACTTAGGTTAAATATGTGTAGTCTAGTAGAAGGCATACCGATATAGATCAGTTTATTAACAACCATATTTGCCTCCTTTCTTCAGCTGTATACTATTAAAAATTAGTTTTGTAGATATTACTTAAATTGAACTGCAATAACAATTCCAATACAGCACAAGACTGAACAAGAAAATATCTGCAATATCCATTGTGACTAGATATAAAACCACACCAATATTATACATATATATATTAACCATTATTTACTCAGGTAAGTTTTTGTGTTTTATTACTAAATATAAACCCTATTATTAAAACATTTGCATGTTTGTTCCACGAGGTAACACTTATGTTTTATTATGTTGTAGACCTCGACATGAAAATAACTGAGGGAACTGATTATTTGCTCCCTAATGTAGTTTATGGGGGGCAATTTAAAATATTACCATATTGATACTACATGTATATATAAATTCACATGCCAAAGGAAACTATATATTATTCTCCTTGAAACTAATCTCAGGTGTGATGGGTAAGTATAGAGAAATATTGCTCCCCCTAGATGTCATGGTCTGAGGATGGCTATATTTTATTATTGCTATTTTTTGTTGCTGCATTCAACCGGTAAGGAAGGGCAACATCATGTGGTAATTTTGCAATCTGTAAAAACAAAAGCATTTCATTATTTCAAGAAACTGTATTTTGTTTTAAGAATAAAAGAATGTAGTCAGTCAAACATTATACTGTTGCCAATACATCTATATAATAAGATATGACAATAATACTATTGTAATTTTGAACTTGTAAAGTAACAACTTTGCCATTGTTTAATTATTACATATTATTTGGAAATAAAATAATTATTAAATCATAAAAATAATTAACTTAATCATGCATACAAATTTTATTATAAATACAAATTATATATATATTGTAGCCCACATCATAATTATTATATTAATAATTATCTTATCATTTCAAAATTGTTAAAATTTATAATTAACATTACCTGAAAATTGCATCAACAAAAATTGTATTCTGCCCAACCTGCCCTGTTGGGACATTCAAAGTACACGGAAACACATCGGTACTAAATATAGATTATACTAATTCAGATTCTCGTTGTTCTTTTCTCTTATATGGCAACCCAAGCTGTTATAATACACATAAGACGTATTGCAACTATGTGTTAGCTACAGAAAATAAATGACAATATGTAAGGCATGTAAAAAGTTAATACGATAACTTTATTCTATGTAAACCAGTAATCACTAATGCTTTGCTTCACCCCCAAAGACCCGGATGATTGGTAACTAGGCCGTGTGACGTCACGCCGGTTCCGAGAATATCATTGGCAATTCTGATGGATGTGTTACAAAATAATAACCTCCAATCTGATTGGTGGCCTACTCCCCCTCCCTTTTTTGACATTGTAAGTAATACATTTATTTCCCATTGAATTCATGATCCCTAGAACACTGTTTGGTCTTCCCACTAGATGTAGTTTTAATATATATCTACACCCTCATCTGCCAGTTTCTTGAGATGAGTTAGGTTCTATGTTTGTCTGCACAATCAAGACTCCGTAATGAAATAAATTATGACATATATATGTAAATGCAGGGCACCCGACTGTGTCACTATGCTCCATTTGATGTGTCTTTAATGTCAGTCAGTTCTGGATCAGATAATGAGATATAGAAGGCTGAAACTTGTAAGCATTCAGTGATGTGCTTGACTGCATCTTACTTACGATACCACTTAGATAGTGGGACGATATTCTTTTGCTAAGCCCAGGTAAAATCTCATACAGGTATGATCTAGTTTTGTTTTCAGTTAAGTTCTTTTCCTTTCTTGTGTATTATAATATTACTCTAGCTTCACCCATTTAATAATAAAGTGAAGAAAGTGGCTATTAAAAAAAGAAAGAATGAATGAATGTTTAATGACACCCCAGCACGAAAAAAAAATAAAAAAAAGAAATCTCAGCATATTTTGAACTCACTGTATGAACATTTAAAGTGAAGTTAGTATAATGCTGTTTTCATGTATTATTGCCCTGTAGGCTGTCTGACTAGTAGAAATTCTGGAGGATTAATATATATTTATTGATCTGGCAGACCAGGTGGGGCTTTTCCGTTTCAACACCCTTTATGTACATATACATACTTACATATATATGCAAGATATTTAGGTTATTTATACATGTAAATTGACATATATATACACACTGCATGTAGGTGTAGATTTTACTTTCAGATCACGAGATGATTTGAAAAAATTAACAACTGTTTTCCTTATTCTCTTTGTCAGTGATCTGTATCAATTTTGTGTGTTTATTCCAAGAGTTGAGGCATTTTGGATCAATATGTCTGATAGCTGCAACTTGATCAGCATTGAAACGTCGCCCTGATGTAAAATAGTGTTATGTATGCTACACTGCTTCATAATGGGTGAAGTTTCAGTCTGGTCAAATTTGTCCATATGTTACAATCAAACCTTTGTTAAACAGTCACTATGAAAATGTAAACTTATTTTCAGAGAAGGCTTTAACTAACTAACATTGTGAGGCTGCATGTACATACATGTATAAATCTTTAAATATGTGTAATGACAAATTCTTCCATACACATTTTATTACGACAGATACCTGTATGCCTGAAGTTTTACAAATGTAAATTATGTTGTTATATGAATGCTTGAACAGGGCTAACTCTGACACTCGCCAAATTCGTCAGTGGAGAATTTTGAATGCAGTTGGCAAATTTTATTTTAGTTAGGCGAAATAATTTCATGTAATAATTGACCTTTTTTAACGAAAATAACTGGCAATTTCTGAAGTTTAATAAACAATTTGGCAAATTATTTTGTTCACCCGGAGCTAGCCGTGCTTGAAGTAATTCACTTACATAAAGTTTACATGTACATGTACAAATGACCAAGAGTAAAAACAAAAAAAGAAAGAAATCAAAATGGAAATGAACTGTTGCATAACCAACACTAAAATCAAATGTGTAGCCTGTATCTTTATTTGAAATTAGTCATTTTACTACGTTCATAAATGGTACATATTTAGATATTCTGTTCCATGTCAACAATATGGTGATTTTATTGGAATTTTTTTTTAAAAAGTCATAACCTCAACAAGGAAGTGTAACAAACAAGAATGATCTCAAGACTTTGCAGATTCTGTAGTACACAACACAAGCATCAATTGGCATAAGACAAATGTTGCAAGTCTTTTTAAATATAGTAGAATCTCATTGGATCGAACTAAGAAGTGCTGAATGCACGAACACTTGAACCAAAAACAAAGTGCCGAGTTACACAATGTTGACTGAATGGTTAGGTCAAACTACCCGATATGTCGGACACTTTCTCAAGCACTGGCGGGGTTCGAACCAAGTGGATTCTGAAACTGTAATAGCAAATCTTGCCAAAATACAATAAATGTTTATAACTGAGCATGAAATAAAAATGGCATGTTTAAAAGAAAATAGAAAAATCAGTTTTTCTGTGATTGCAGAAAACATCCCATCAGCATGTTCTTTTTTAATGATTTTTTTTTTTATGTAGATCTTTGTATTTATGAGTTACCAGCTTTGTGGTCAAAATCAGTACTGTTTATGCAGATAACCTGGTATGTGTCGTAAACACTGAATACATGATGATGTGATACGGTACTTGTACACAGACATACCAATTCTTTATTATATAGTACTATTAGGTATTTCAAACTTGGTTAGTACTTCAGTGCATTCATGACTGTCTTGGAACCCTGGTTCATATCAAAGTATTGAGTTTTAGTATTAATACTGGGTGGGTGACCATGTGAAACATTGATTCTTGTTGTTACAGAGGTTAAGCTAAGCAGTGGCACATTTGGGTTAATATCTTTGACTGGTGGCTACCACAGTACCTGGAAACACTTGAGTGCTGTTGACATTGTACATTCACTGGTACATGTAGATCAAAAGCTGTGGCACATGTTTGCAATGGCAAGGTTGCAACCTGAGAATGACCTATTGTTTGACATTTACATGTAACTGACAGTTTAGTCAGAATTGAGTTATGTAAATATTATGAGATTGAGTTATGTATATTATGAAGTTCTATCATTTTGCTACATCATTGAATTTTATGGGCATTTACCGTATTTGACCTGAAATAAGCCATGGGGGCCAAGACAACTCATTGTGAGCTTAGCATGGGGTGGGCTTATTCCCAGACAAGGGGCCAGTTTTGTTGAGAAAAAACCATGATAATAATTAAAATAAATAATAATAATTAAATGAACTAGGAAGAAAACAAAAACGTTCAGTAGCATATCTATTAATTAGTGTTCCATTTGTTATTAATAAATAATAATTGTTTATTAATTAAATTGTGGTTTTTTTTACTAGTATCTAATTATCAGAAACACACCTTCTATGTTACAATTACTTACCAGTGAGGTTTATTTACATCCAAAATTTAATGCTGAGAAGACAACATCAATTAACAACAAACTCAATAGCGTATACACAGTTTCTGACACAGGCAGCCAGCTTACACTACAAAAAATTGTCAATCTAAGGTCATTGTTCTTAGCCAATCAGAATATGGTATTTGCTTAATTAGCATTAACTGCGGACCCAATGTGGTGGTAAAAATAGACATTGGTTCTTAGTTCATACTTGGGCTTGGATACTTCAAAGAAATACTGCAGGCATGAAATTGAAAACAATGTTACACACTGTTATTGTTAGACTGCTAAATCTCACTGGTGGTAAAATATTGTTACATTTGTGTTTAATTATCTGCAGGAGGTATGACCTTTTAAATTAACTTTGAGCAAACTTGCAATTTCGTGTTATTTATAAGGTGACAAGTTGGGGGTGGGCTTATTTACTAACGAGGGCCTAATTTCTTAAATGCTGTCAAAACGGAGGGGGGCTTATTCAAAGACATGGGCTTATTTCCGGTCAAATACGGTACTATCTGTTGTATAATTAGTATTGCAATGTTCTAAGTATATTAGTGTACAATAGAACTGAACCCTGTTCTTGTGAACTCTGTGGAGTTTATGTATCAAAAAAAGTTTGTTTTGTTTAACGACACCACTAGAGTACACTGATTATAATCATTGGCTATTGGATGTCTAACATTTGGTAATTCTGACTCGTAGTCATCAGAGGAAACCCGTTACATTGTCCTAATGCAGCAAGGGACCTTTTATATGCATTTTTCCACAGACAGGAAAGCACATACCATAGCCTTTTGACTAGTTGTGGTGTACTAATTGGAATGAGGAAAAAAACGATCAGTTGAGTGGATCCACCAAGGTGATTCAATGCTGCGACACAAGCACCTCGAGTGAGCACTCAACCGACTGGGCTAAATCTCGCCCCATTATGTATCAAAGACCTCGTTCTGTTATCTGGTAGATATTTTTGTCTTTTGAACCAACAGGTTTCCTTTGAATCTATGCACACACAGATACCCTGCATATTCTCCATGTGGTTGAATTGTGAGTTAAGGCACATTCTTGAAACACAAGAATGAATTACTTACTGTTTCTGTAATAGTGTTTAATTCTGGTGAAATATATATTTAGTTTATTTTTATCACCTTATCACAGCAGCAGGCAAAGTGAATTGCTTTTATACATTTTTTCTTGAAACATGATAGTCGCAATCTAACAGAAAACTGGTGTTTTCTGAAAAAACAGTTTGTTTGCATCTCCACTTTATATATATATATATATATATATATATATATATATATACATATATATATAATATATATATATATATACATTTTCCAAAAATACATACACATACCATCAACCATATAAACTTGTTCTAATACAGTAATAGTAGTTTTACCTGCCTCGGTGGCATAAAACATAAGTCATCAGCTTGAAGACAGATAGGTGATGTGTTCAAATCCCAGTATCGATCTCCTTTCACTACCAACTACATGTAACCATTACCCCAGACAGAGTGCTTGAATAGATATGTATATGTCAAGAATAGCATGTTTGGACCTTAATTGGATAGAGACATGGAAATAAACAATAGAAGGCATTAGAAATGCAGGGATTTCTTTCTTTTCATTTCAACAAAGCATGGATTCTCGTTTCAGCCAGTGCATCACAATGGTTATATCAAAGGCCATGGTATGTGCTATTCTGTCTGTGGGATGGTGCAGTGATAGAAATAAGCAAAATTGTTAACTAGAACACTGGACAAGAACATAGATCTAGAAATCTACTTGTCTGCCAATTTGTTCACTTGTCCAAATAAATGGTTTGTTTCATAGAAGTGCAAGGATGATGTTTTTTACTGCTTGAAATGAAACTGCATAAAAAAAATTTTACTTGTCATAGGACAACCACTGAAGTAAACTCTGTTTGTCGAAGCACATTTTCACTTGTCAGGACAAAAGAACAAGTGCTTTTTTCGAACACTGTGGTGCTTATAAAAGATCCATTGCTACTAATGGAAAAAATATAGCATGTTTCCTCTTTAAGACTGTAAGTCAAAATTACCAAATGTTTGACATCCAATAGCCGATGATTAATAAATCAATGTGCTCCAGTGGTGTCGTTAAACAAAACAAACTTTAGAAAAGCAGCGCAATAATTATAAAGGCTTTGTTTTCCATAAATAAAAGGGACATCAAGGTAAATGGTGCAGACATCAAGGAACATTTCATTGAGTTGATTTTGTTTAATTTGGAATTGACAAGAAGAGTATATGGATGTGTGATACTACTGCAAGAAATATTTGTAAAATTCAACATAGAAACCTGTAGTTCAGATTACACATGTGTACATTGTCATGTAAATAAATACATAAATAAATAAGTACAAAGACATAGACTGAATTTTTAAAGAGTGTTTTTAATTTTTTAAGCCATCCCAAAACTTCATCTGGAAAAAGCACACTGTGACAAATACAACATGTTCGCTAAAATGACAGGCCTGTGAATGTTTTGAATGGTATTAGAGCAAATATGTAGTACAGACACAGCAATTATTATGATTGCCACTGGGAATTTCAAAATGTGAAGTAGAAAAAAAGAAAAACTCAAAACATCTGAAACCTCAAGCTAATGTATATATTTGATTACATAGAGTATTTGCACTTATTATTTCCTTTTACTCATTCAGTGATATTTTATGTAATATTAACCAGTCCAGAGGTACTTGAAATGAAATTAATTAGCATTAGCATCAAGCAACATTTAATGCAGATCGTCAGGTATAATTTAATACTATCATACACAAGACAACTAGAAGTTATTGTAGGTTAAATCCATTTACAGGCCGCATCCACATTCATTAGTGCCTCATTAATAATAAAAAATAGATTAAACCATGTGGAATCTCACATTGTGAATTTGCCATGGTCATTCATTTTCTTATTAATGTATTTAATTACGGTTTGTAGGCGTTACCTTTTGTGGCAGACAAATTAAGGTTTAGTGATTAATATTAAGTGTTATGTTGAGGTATGTTTAATGGTTTTAACAGTAAGAATTAACAGTGTTCTTGCTGGGTGAAAATTAAAGGAGGGCAGCCGCGTGGCCCCACACCCTTCAAACCCCCTCCCCCGAAAATTAAAAGCAGAAAATAAATAAATAAAAAGGGGGTTGGGTGTGGGGTGGAAAGCTTGGTTACCATTATGCGTTGTATGTTGGTCGACTTTGTGGAAAGTTGATAGGAAATACAAGTTGACTCATCTTTGAATTGAACCGAAAATGTCTGTCTGACATTCACGGGCAGTTCTGGTCTTGTTAAACCGATAAAAGTTTTAATATTATTTTAATAAAGATTTCAAGATATATGAAAAATAATAAAGATGTTTGTAAAGTAATCCCCTAATGTGGGATAATTTTTTTAAATTTCGTTTTTGTAAAGGCAGTGTATATATTATTTGTCACCCAAGATAAATTATTTTAATGATAAATATTATCCATCCAAAAATTAAAAGTTTATATTTTATAAAGAATTGCTGAATAAACAGAATGACAGAAAGTAAAAATTATCAGTTACAACCAATTAAATCTGCAAATGAGGACAAAATATCGGACGATAGTTAGTGGAAATAAAAGACAAAATTTACCGTTCTGATTATGTGGCAAATTTGGCACCAAATAAGTGGTTTTTCAGTCAGAGATTGCCAAATCCATAAAAAAATTAAATGTTTTCACAAATTTCAGTGCTCAAATAAAACATAACTTTTGTTGTGTGTATCAAACATACAAATGGATATAGGTATGGGATAAAATAGAGGCTGTTAAGAATACTGTTAAATTACGTTACAGTAACTGGCATATGTTTTTCATACACACACCGTGGCTAATTTCCTTTGATGTCCAGTGTGCAGACTGATCATTGGTTTTTTTATGTGTGGAAAAAAGTGTGCATTTGGAAATAGTGGAGATAGGTGCTGTAAAATATAGTAGGGTGCGGGAAAATAAAGAGGGGCACAGAAAAATAAATGAGGGCAGCAGAACATGAAAGGAGGATGGCAAAATGCAATAGCAGGGCGGGCCGTCCCGTTTAAATGGAGCATCAAGAACACTGATTACGTTGGTGTAGTGGCCTTGAGATATCAGGGTTTTAGATCTCTAATTTAGACACAACTCAGGTTTTTGTTCAGGGAGATCTGTGTAGTAATGTTATTAACAACTGCTGAAGAGTTGTAGATGTTTTGAAATTCATAAATGTCAATGATTTTGAGGTGAAAAGATTTGAGGTCAGAATGTTTGTTCTAAATTTGAGCATGATTATTGTGGGCATACTTATTTCGGGCACAGCATTTACCCACCTTGCTTTTGATGCAGTCTTAAAACTCTGAGGCTATATATATACTCTGTCTGTGTTGGGAGTTTGTCCTTGGATACAAACCCAGTACCTACCAGCCTTGAATCTAATGATTTAACCACTACACCATCACGGTATGTACTTAATGTTTATACCAGGTGAAATAAAAACGAATGCCACTCCAGTATTACTGGTATATTGTTCCATGACTGGCCTGCTAATGGGGAGAAGTTTTATATTGATTACATAAACATCTTGTGTTTTTCTCTGCCTACTGTAACTATATTATACATTATTTACGTAATTAAGAATTAATGTTAAAGATTTATTTTTAAACAACCAATCAGTTCCAAAATGTATTTTCTAAGGTGTATATATTTTTTTCTGATGCATGCCAATTTTAATATTGTATTAAATAATTTTTTATTGTTTAAGAGACATCATGGGTAACCAACCAGAAAATCAGTTTCAGATATGTTTTAAAATGTTCTACACAAATTGAATTGTAGAATCTAAAAGGATTCCATTATGCAAATAACAATAAGTGAAAATACTGATTTGTAGAATGTTGTATGCATCAATACTCATACTATACACAGCCAAATGTGGTACTGGCTATCTTTAAATAAAAAGATAGGAGCTTATAGTATCTACAACTGGGTAAATCTTTTATTTTATGAAAAATATATGAAGGCAGTGCATTCTGGAAACACCATGTCTTAATCAGCAAGTTGTTACTGTATTAATGGCATATTGCATTAAAGCAAAGCTGTTTGTGTCAGTTTGAAATGCTACAGAATCATCTGGAATATCTAATAAGATTAATTTTCAAAGATTTTATGTTTGATCAATAACAGTCTGAATTAAACATTTTGATCCCACGCATGTTCAGTAGAGTTGGGTGATATTGAAATTTGATGTTCGGTGTCGGTATCGTTTTTGTGTGGTTTTTTGTGATTTACCTTGGTATCGGTACGGAATTCAATATTGACACAACACCAATACCAATACTGATATCGAGCAGCATTTTCGGTATACTCTGCTTTAAATGCATGCTCGAGTTAAGACTTAAGTTAAGCTAATTTCATCTAAATAAAATTAAATTCCATACACAAGGCTCTCATCTGATTTATACCCAACCCATTTTGCATTCGTCAGATGTATTGTTAGTGCTTTACTAAATAGGGGGAACCATTTTTTAATATCGAAATTTCGTTATTTTGAAATTTGTTCCGTATGGTAAATCGGTATTGACATAATAAAGATACCAAATGGTATATACAGTATACTGCCCAACTCTAATGTTCAAATACTCTGTGTTGTAAATTTGTGAAAAACAGTGTTGTACATATACTCATGTGTGATATAGAACACATGGCCCTCAATGGTCATGCATCACAATTACAGAAAATGAATTTTTTTAGCTGGATATCTGTAATCTTTATGTATTATTATTATTATTATTATCATTATTATTATATATATGTGACACATTTGTATTTTTTAAGTTTTGTTCATGTACAAATAGAAAACACCCAAATATCTTTAAAACATGCTGTACAAATAGGGGAACAACACAAGAAAAAAAATATTGATTCTTTAGGCTTCAATATTTTACAAAAGGGAAGTGAATTTGAAAACTTAGGTTGACCACACTTTTGCTACTTCCATCGTCAATAGCTTATGCATCATTTATATCTTAGAAAACTGAATGAAAATACATTCATCTCGCCTTCATGTAAAATTCTTTAATCTCATTGGTTTTTTGCCGTTTGACAAATCCCGTATACCCCTGTGGGCGGAGCCAAATTCTCTGTAATTTTCAACAGTTTCCAGCCACCTCAGTTAATGCTAAAGCAATAATTAGATTATAAATAACATTGATAATCAATCAAAAAAAAATTCTTCTCATTAATATCTGTTGTAGACAATTTCATATTACAAACATTTGAAGTTAAAAACTCGTTTATCGATGGAACTATTTTTCGCACGTGCAAGTGGTTTCGTTCACGTCCGCGTGGTACGGCTCCGTTAATAAATTGTTGACAATTATTGTCTGGCGTTATTTTGATTATTTGGCTATATGGTTTAACATGTCGGCAAGATAAATTCTAAAAGAACACACAGAGGGTACATAAAAAGCCATATACCCCTCGTGATGCTTCTACAACTTATAGAGTATCTCATTGATTATAACACTGACAAAATGGATGAAAAAAATAGTGAAAGAAGACAAAGTATCATCTCCGTCAATACTGGTCATTTGTTAAATAATATTTATTAATAACTAACACTTCAAAAGGTGTAGATTTTCATTTTATATATTTAAAAAAAAATCTATGCTTTTTAATCAAAAAGCATCAAGGACAAAGACCATTACTAATACATTACTAGTAAGTGATAAATAGAAAAAATTTCAGTAAAATACACCTTTGTATTTCAAACCTTTCTTTCACTAATTGTTCAACTGGTTTCAGGTGTTATGTTTTGTTTATTGTTTTCTGTATATGTAGTACTTTGTTTTCATAAACTAGTTTAAAACATTATTTATTTTACATATATATATAACTGAACATTTTTAAAAATTATTATTGCTGTTTAAACACATGTATTTACTGTATTAAAAAAATTATAACACATTCATATAAAAGATAAGATTGATTTTTAATGATCATGACATTTGTTATATATAGGAATTTGAAATTCTGTTTGAGATTACATCACAAAACTAGAAAAATAGTGCTCAGTCATTGAATCAAATACCCTGATACATTATCAGTCAAGTAACAAAAAACAAACAATGTAACAATATTGGCCTTGGTGGTATACTGGTTAAGCAGGCCCTGACTAACTTTTTTCAGTGGTAGCCCACCAGGCTTCCAGGTTATGAAATATGATAGCCTACAGTAAAATTGGTAGCCCATAATTTTAATTAACTTAAAAACAGGAGAAAAAAGAGCAAAATAATTTATTTTTATTTAAACATTGTTTTAAGATGGGTTTTATTTAGGTGTTTAATCATCTTGTTGATTGCAGAGTAACTGGAGGGTCAAAAAAACATCTAGTAGCCCACGGACTACCATGTTTAAGCATCTGGTGGCCCGAGTGAGAAATTGGTAGCCAAAAGATTCCGGGCTACTGCTAAGGTCGAGCCCTGTTAGGCCATTGGACTAAAAGCTGGTAGGTACTGGGTTCACCTCCCATTACCAGCTGCCAACCAGAGCGAGTTTAATGACTCAATCGGAAGGTGTAAAACCAACACCGACTTCTCTTTCGCTAACAACTAATCACTAACTCACTGTCCCGGACAGACAGACAGCCCAGATAGAGGAGATGTGTGCCAAGGACAACATGCTTGAACCTTAATTGAATATAAGCACGGAAATAAATATAAACAAACAGAAATACAATAACAATGACGATATCTGTGAGGCTTGTTACAGCTAATTGTTGTTTAAATATCAAGCTTCGTTTGCTGGTACAGAACAGAACACAGGCCAGTTCATTACACAAGGTTTCTGCTGTTGTGATAATTTATTGTTTCCTCGATGAGGTATGAGAAGCCACGTAACACACATGTGGTGCCCGTGCGCGTCGGTAATGACAGACTGCGGGCTGAGACTGTGGATTTATTTGTGTGATTACGGTAGCTTCTCGCGGATCAGCTGTACATATTGATCAGCAAATCCCTCCCGTCCGTCCGAGGACGCTGTGCCTTGTATTTGTGTTAATGGTGTTGGTTAACTAGACAATTGTATTGGTGGCAGTCTGTGCAGTCATGCCTTCAGCTGCAGCGCTCAGCAGAGAGCCTGGTTTTTCACTCTCTCTCTGTGCCTATTTCCTCCCTTTTGTGAACATTGTCTGAAAACACATTATGCTAAAATGGTAATATTTTCGAGGCTAGAAATTAATTTTGCAAAGTGGGAAAGCGATCTTTGCTTCTAAAATTTTAAATCTTGAAGCAAAGACGAAAAATCTGTGAATCAGTTTCAGAACACAGGTATTGATATAAACTGTATAATACTTTAAAATGGAAAGCAAAAGCTGCTTGTGAACCTGATTATCAGAAAACATATTGTGTGTTTTGAGTTGCACTTACCTCTTACCTCTGTCATTTGCGAGCCTTGTTTTTATTATGAGTGCTGTGTTTTGAACTTTAGATGCACCTTATCCTTCTATGTCTTTTTGGCTATTTCTCACTGCAGCCAATACAACACGACTGGTATATCAAAGGCTGTGATATGTGTTAGCCTGTCTGTTGGATGGTGCAAATAAAGATCCCGTTCTGCTAATTGAAAAGAGTAGCCCATGAAGTGGCAATAGCGGGTTTCCTCTCTCAACATCTGTGTGGTCCTTAACTATATGTCTGACGCCATATAACCGTAAATGAAATGTGTTGAGTGTGTCGTTAAATAAAACATTTCCTTCCTTCTATGTCTTTTTTATATGTGCAAATGGGATGTAGCTTAACAGTAGAGCACTTAGTTGAAGTCAAGTATTTAGTAGGATTGATCCCCTTTTCATAAAACAAAACCACTTGGGGTTTTTTCCCGCATTCCATAGAATATTTAAAACTTGAAAGGGGTCGTTTGTAATGAACTAAAGTTTATGACTAATATTCCAATTTTTCAAAATGAAGAACAGCATAAAGAAAACCGTGCTGAAAGGAGATTTGTTTGCATCCCAAACCCCCTGGTGACGAGTCTGTATTTCAAGCAATGATCTGCAATTGGTATATCATAATCCATGGTATGAACTCTCCTTAATGGGAAAATGTATATTTACTTCCAACTGGAATACTGTATGTAAATTTCTTACTTGAATCTTGGCCACATATAATAGGTGCTTATTAAAAAACATTGTGTTGTGCATGCTACAAACATTGCTATCCATGCATGATTTTTTAATTGTTTCCCTGCCACTTGATGCCATCACTGTTCAACCGTTTTTCATGACCATGTTCTATTACCATATGGTTACCTCCACTTCAGTTTTGAGAGCTTCCCTGGTCCTGATCATTTAAATATTAAAGAGGGGTGGAGCGTAGTAGCCCAGTGATAATGAGCTCGCCTGATGTGTGGTCAGTCTGGGATTGATCCCTTTTGGTGGACCCATTGGACTATTTCTCATTCTAGCCAGTGCACCATGACTGGTATATCAAAGGATGTGGTATGACAACCCTTGCAATTAAGAAAACGTCCATGGCAAAAAACAAGCAGTGGAAAACAAATTCTAATATAGTCCACAGCAAAAAAAGTGCCGTGGAGAATGAAAAACTCCATGGCAATTGCAGGGTTTGTATGAGCTATCCTGCCTGTATGATGGTACATATAAAAGATAAACGATTTCTTGTTACTAATGGAAAAATGTAGCAGGTTTCCTCTCTAAGACTACATGTCAGAATTTGCAAATGTTTGACATCCCATCCAATAGCTGATGATTAACAAATCAATGTGCTCTACTGGTGTTGTTAAACAAAACTTTAACTTTTTAAATACTACTATTAAATTAATAAATATGAAAATTCAAATAAATCCTAGAGAGAACTCTATTTTAATTGTTTACCGATGTTTTAAAATTAATTACTGCTTATGACAAACAGCACTGTTTGAATAATACTGAATATGAAGGTTTTAAGTCAGTATTATACGTCCAGTTAATTCTCGCATTTACTGATTTACGAGTGGTTTGTACCTAAACGAATATAAATTGACACAGGAAATAATTGTATTGAGAAATATCTCTTTTAATCGGGGTTAAATGGAAACACTGGGAAAATAACTCAGCATTATAACATGCCATGACTAGGTAGCATTAACGGTTTTGCCATGCAAAGGATGTTGGGTCAGCGTGGCTTGTGTTTTGGAAATAATTGTTTACGTCATTTAATTCCATTTGAATGTGATTTCTATACCACTGCTGACATTTTGTCTGCTCGAGTAAATTTAAAATCCCAAAGTAGAAACAGCTGACTGTCTTGAAGAACTTGAAATAACTTTTGGGTGTAATAATACTGTTTCATTGTCAGTACTGAGCTTTTCATGTGGGAGTCATTTTGTAAACTCAAGAGAGTTCCTTTAAAAATGAAACGGGTAGAAACTAAAGTAAAATATACAAAAAATGTAGCTTTTTATGAGAAAGTTAAAAAAAGAAGAAGAAAGACAGCTTGTTATTAAATTTTGCAATATATTGCAACAAAAAATATGGTGGCCCCAAACAAAATATCTGGACCACTAAAATTTCATTTTCAGTGGCCCAGACTTACTTTAGGTAGCCTAAACACAAAATATTCATACATGTGTATTTCATGTGTTAAACGAAAATTTAAAATAAGCATATGAAATGTGTAATACAATTAATAATAGTGGCTCATGTGTTATAGAAAAAGATCGCCCAAATAATATTATTTGGGCAATTAACACCCATTATTTTTTAGTATTTAATATTTAAGTCACCCAAACGGGACTTTGATCGCATTTGGTGACCTGGCCACAGGCCGTTTCAAGCCCTGTATTTTACTAAATGTCATTTTATATTACAACATTACAATTTGAACAATTCCAGCCATGTACATTGTACTTGTATTAGCATGTTTTATCAGAACGAATGTGAAAAAATCCCAAGTGCTTACAGTATGGCTAGCTTGTTATTGCATGTAGTCTCCCATACACCTGAGACCTTCCATTTACCAGCTGTTGCCTTTGTGAATATACAGATATGTGAAAGTATTCATGATTCCATTGTACGGTTGGGACACAATCATTAAACACATCAGATGGATTTTTCTTTATCTAAGAGCATTCATTCATTAATTTCTCGCTCCAGCCAGTGCGCCACGACTGGTACATCAAAGACCATGGTATGTGCTATCCTGTCTATGCGGTGGTGCATATAAAAGATCCCTTGTTGCTAATTGAAAAGAGTAGCCCATGAAGTGGCGACAGTGGGTTTCCTCCATCAATATCTGTGTGGTCCGTAACCATATGTCTGACGCCATATAACCTGTAAATAAAATGTGTTGAGTGCGTCATTAAATAAACCATTTCCTTCCTTTCTTCATTCATTAATTTCATTCATTTATATTGTTATTTTCCTGCTTATATCCAATTAAAGTTCAAGTTTGCTGTCCTGGTCACACCTCAGCTATCTGGACAGGTTTAGTTGTTGGTTGTTAGTGAGAGAGATGTCAGTGGTGTGGCTTTACACCTACCCATTGAGTCACTGAAGTTGCTGTGGGTGGGAGTCTGTACTGGGAGGAGAACCCAGTACCTTCAAACTTTAAGTCTGATAACTTAACCACTACACTACCAAGGCTGGTCCTTCTATGACCCACCCACCAAAAGCCATGTTGCTTTTTAACCTCTGTGTTGCTTTTAGGAATTGAAAGAATGTTATTTAATGACACCTAAGCACATTTTATATGATGGTTAGTGTTTGCCTAACATACGATTATCACAGCACTGGATAGCTCCCATCTCCACTTGTTGGCATCTTCCAACGCCCGTGTATGCGCGTGGGGTGTCGTTAAACAAACTTCGGATTTTTCTTTTCCTAAACTCTACTTGTGTGAATGTCGATTGTTTGTGTAGCGTGGCTTGAAGTTGTTGTTGCATTGATTGTTGAAACGTGTAGGTAGCTAACACCTACCAGTAGGTTACAGCTTGTGTGTGTGTGTGTGTATGTGTGTAGATACATCCACTCCTGACCTGACCAGCTTCCCACACACAGTTACCGTACACCGGGGATATGGGGTTATATACTGCTGTATGTATAACCAGCTAAACATTGTTAAGACAGCTTTTATTTGCCACCCCCCACACCCACACTCACACCCACACACATGTTCACTGCCCATCCTTGTTATGTACTGACTTATCCATGTCACATACTTTTCTTTATACCACCACCCCCCACCCACCCTCTGTCAGCAGAATAAACAAGGTTGACACACATTTAGTACTTGAATGTTTGACACTCTGTATGTGATGGTTTTATATGTGTTGTGAGGTTAAACCATTTGTCCATTCATTCATTCATTCATTCATTTATTCCAGCAAATGCACGATTGCTAAATTAAAGACTGTGGTGTGTGCTATCCTGTCTGTGGGATGGTGCATGTAAAAGATCCCTTGCAACTAATGAAAAAAAGTAGTGGGTTTCCTCTCTAAGACGATGTCAAAATTACCAAATGTTTGACATCCATTAGCCAATGATTAATAAGTCAACATGCTCTAGTGCTGTCATTAAACAAAACAAAACTCATGTACTTAACCATCCAACCATCTAACCACCAATCCATCTATCCACCAATCCATCCATCCATCCATCCACCAATCCATCCACCAATCCATCCATCCATCCATCCACCAATCCATCTATCCACCAATCCATCCATCCATCCATCCATCCATCCATCCACCAATCCATCCATCCATCCATCCATCCATCCATCCATCCATCCACCAATCCATCCATCCATCCATCCATCCATCCATCCACCAATCCATCCATCCATCCATCCATCCACCAATCCATCCATCCATCCATCCATCCATCCACCAAACCAATTCATCCATCCATCCATCCATCCATCCATCCAACCATCCATCCATCCATCCATCCATCCATCCATCCATAAAAGCTGTTTGTTATCTGTAATACCTTTTGCTTGGTAAATGGTGGCCACTCTGCTTTATACCCATGTTAATAAGTATATATACATAATCAAAACGGCAAAACGTAATTATATATTAAGACAATGTGCCCCATGTGCAAGACCATAACAACAATTTTTTTTTGTCACTTGCAGCTACAGTATAACCATTAACCATGTTTTGGATAAATAGCTAAATAGCCCAGATAGCTGATTGTGTGCCCAGAGCAACATGCTTGAACCCTATGTAACTATAAAAGCATTAAGCTAATTTAAAAATGACCACGGCCTTAATTGTAATTGTTATTTGGATATCCGTTATGAACCTGTTTGTAAAATTGGACATATATTTAATATATATAATGTACATTTTTAAATGCTTTACAGTACTCACACTTACATACCTGTAACTAATGGAGTATTGTTGGTTATGAAAATAGCCTGAATAGAACTGCTGTGCCATCAAGACCTTTTAAAAACTGATGCCCTATCTTTATTTTAACACACAACACACTTGTAATCAACAGCTCTGTCAGCACTTAGATGTATTAGGTATTAAAACACAAATACAGTTACAAGACTTAATATACTTTATTTTCCCACAATAACATTTTATTATAGTTGTTGATTGTACAGTGGCAACATAGCACAATATACTTGTATGAACTTAGAAAGTCCTGCATTGTTTTTTTTTATAATAAATACCAGCTTACAACAGCTGTTACAATTAAAATAACCTTTAGCATCCAAATGAACATGGAGTGTTATAATTATATTATTGATTATGTATTTGTTTACACAGCTAATTGTAACTGTGCATAAACCATATAATTACCATTGCAAACTGTTATTCTTAAAAAGATATTATAATGGGCTGAATTTACATTTCATTTCATTTCAACTTATTTTCGTGCATATATCCAATTAAGGTTCAAGCACGCTGTCCTGGGCACACACCTCATCTATCTGGGCTGTCTGTCCAGGACAGTGGGTTAGTTGGTTAGAGAAATAGAAGAGGGTGTAGTGGCATTACTCGCTCTGGGTTGGAGATGATACCGGGCTGCGAACCCTGTACCTACCAGCCTGTAGTCCGATGGCTTAACTACTGCACCACCGAGGCCGGTCTGAATTTACAAATGCTGCTTTAGTCTTACATATACACTGCTTAAACACCTGTGTTTAAGAAAAACAGTTTTTGTAAATTTGGCCCAATATGTTTCCAGCCATTCAGGGTATCCCAGTGCTCCACAACTGGTGTAACAAAGGTCGTGGTATGTACTATCCTGTCTGTGGAATGGTGCATATAAAAGATCCCTTTCTGCTAATCGAAAAGAGTAAGCCCATGAAATGGGGACAGTGAGTTTCCTCTCTATATCTATATGGACCGTAACCATATGTCTGACACCATATAACATTAAATAAAATGTGTTGAGTGCGTTATTAAATAAAACATTTCCTTCCTACCTAATGTCAGCACCACAGCCTAACTCAACCACATGGATTTAAAACAAAATTGAAATGAATAAACTCTTGTGGAGCCATTAGGGCTGATCGATTTATTGTCCAAGGATTCCAAAACAACTACTAAATATTGAGGGTTTAATTGATGAAAGATATGAATGGTTGTTCAGGCTACGTGTTGCCTATGGTGATAGAAAATACCACATTTGGCAATCACAGATGACAACCTTAACAGTAACCATACAGAAGTTGCTTCATGCTTCATTTTTAACAGTCAATCCTAAGTTAACTTAAAATAACCTACAGTTTAAATTACGGTCTTCTGTTTTAGCATAACCTGTTTTTAGGTTATGGTCAATTTGTTTCAAGTCCAGGCCTGATATTGTTAATATGCTGTAAATCAGGAAAATAGTATGTCATGACATCATTGTGTTCAGAGAAGTACACACTAAAATACTGCATATTTGTATTGATGCGTCTGGCAAATGCAACTTTTAAAGACCATAATTTTGCAAAAAAAAAATGCTTAGTTATTTTCACTGAATTTTCATTTTAGCTTACATCAGTTAGACAATAGCAATTTACATTTGTTTTGGCTATTTGTGTTGGTTGGCAGTAATTTCCTTCGCCTCTTATGTATGGCACCATAGAAATGATAAGATGCTAACATAGTAAATGTACTTAATGTAAACAACAACTACAATTCATGGATTGTTTGTTTTGCTTGTCCAATATGCATTTCTTTTAAAGTTATATTTTCTTATTCATTACATGATTACTTTCTAATTACATAAAATAGTAAGCACTCTCATTCTAACAAATGCACATACATCTGATTGTGTTGGTATTTTCTTTGTAATGACTTGGTTAAAAATATAATGTGTCAAGTAATTATTACACCAATACATTGGATGCATTTTTCGCATTGATATCATGCTCGCATTAAATTCATTTCATACAGTACATTCCACATGTACTGTTATGACCCGCAGGAGTAAACACCTGTCAATTAATGTTGTACACCTGTTGAGTAACACATTAAATGTCTCCCGTGTTACCTGACCATCAAACTGAGCTGACTGCACGACACTTTCTCGTGACACTTTCTCGTGTCAGCAGGTGCCGCATAACATAGCGAGACCAGCCGCCAATCAATACCCACTGATACTACTAACAAAGTGAATGTACTGTTTGCGCTGCAGTGTTCCTCAATTCAATTAACACCTGACCTATACACGTTCAGGGAGAATTTTTTTTAGGTCTTTTGTACGAATTGTGTCAGTATATATTCAGCGAATTGGAAGTAAAACATGATAACTGGAAGTTAATTGAATTAGACCAATTTTATCACTTGTTGGGTTGTTGGGTCACTCCAGGTTAGTTCTTGAATTACTGGCCTGTACGATTTTCTAGTTGGCTGGCTTCCAATGCATAATGACTGGTCTCGGTGGCATCGTGGTTAGGCCATCGGTCTACAGGCTGGTAGGTACTGGGTTCGGATCCCAGTCGAGGCATGGGATTTTTAATCCAGATACTGACTCCAAACCATGAGTGAGTGCTCCGCAAGGATCAATGGGTAGGTGTAAACCACTTGCACCGACCAGTGATCCATAACTGGTTCAACAAAGGCCATGGTTTGTGCTATCCTGCCTGTGGGAAGCGCAAATAAAAGATCCCGTACTACTAATTGGAAGAGTAGCCCATGTAGTGGCGACAGCGGGTTTCCTCTCAAAATCTGTGTGGTCCTTAAAAATGTGCTGAGTGCGTCGTTAAAACATTTCTTTCTTTCCAATGCATAATGTGATTTAACATAATATGATTTAACATAATAGTCTTTTCTACTTCACTTGCTATTGACCACATCATTGTTTGGTTAAGTCATGATAAAAAAAATTCTTAGTGCATATTATATTATGACAACATTTTCATCTTTATTCAATGGGGTCACATGTTTGTTTAGCAGAATGGGTTATTTTTAGGTTTATATTGGATTTCACATGAATTGATTGGAATATTTGATTTAATGTGGGGTGGCATTTAGCTCAGTAGGTTGAGTGCTTGTTTGAGGTGCTTGTATCACAGGATCGATTCAACTTGTTATATTTTTTCTCATTCCAACCAGTGCACCACAACTGGTCAAAAGTCATGGTATGTGCTATCCTGTCTGTAGGAAAGTGCATATACAAGATCCCTTTCTGCAAATTGAAAAAAATGTAGCATGTTTCCTCTGATGACTACGAGTCATAATTACCAAATGTTTGACATCTAAGAGCCGATGATTAAGTAATGAATGTTCTCTGGTGGTGTTGTTAAACAAAACAAACAGTAACTTTGATGGAATGTAGCTCAGTTACAAAATATACATATTCCTCTCAGACTCACATAACTCATATTTTATTGTTATCCTAATGGGATTTAAGGCACGATGGTACAAATCTACATGTATATTACCATCAATCAATATTTCTGTAGTATAAAAACACTCAAATACGGCTGAATGTGATGATAACTCACAGATACAGTAGATTTCCATAATTTTTTTTATTATAATACTATATGGGTGTATCTATAAATCTACTTGTACATATATTATTATTATGTTCAATGAAGTATAGAACTGGAAGTCTTTTACATTCTGGTTGTTTCACCTTTATGAAGTAAAAAGGCAAGATATAAGTATTAATTATCTTAAGATGGTGACAGTGATAGCAGCAATACTTTACTTTTGTGTTGAAGTTTTGCATTTACATTGATCAGTTTCTCACAAACTGTAAGTCCTACATGTAGGTTAATGAAACTTGGTTTGTAGTGATACATGGATGCATGGATATATTCATCACAGTGCACTGAAAACGTCTATGATAGGTGAGACATTTAATTCTGTGAAATCTTGTTTAATGACATCACTGCAGCAGAGTGATCTATTAATGAGTGGATGTCAAACATTTGGTAATAGTGACACATAGTCTCTCGAGGAAACTGACAGGACAGCACATACCATGGCCTTTGATATACCAGTCGTGAGTCACTGGTTGGGATGGGTGGAACATTCAGAGGAACAGGTCCATGACCAAGATTCAGTCCTTCGATCCAAGCACCTCAGGTGAACACTCTACCGAATGAACTGGACTCTTCCTTATGATCACTTGTTCTAGCCAGTGCACCACGACTGGTATATCAAAGGCCATGGTATGTACTACCCTGTCTGTGGGATGGTGCATATAAAAGATCCCTTACTGCTAATCGAAAAATACAATGTGTTGAGTGCGTCGTTAAATATAACATTTCTTTCTGCCTTATGATCATCAATAATACAGGGTGCTAAATGAAACAATGTATACTCATATATAACACTGTTAGGAGAATCTCTCCGCCCATTACCTTTTTGATAAAAGTCAGTACCACCAGCATTAGAATAAACAGGGTAAGTCAACTTCAATCATGGGTTTCATCACTATGTTTCCATTACCATTTCCACATGGGCAAAGGAGCAATTTGTTGCACTATAATAGCTAGAATTCTGTATAACAGTGGGCAGTCCCGACTTAAATAGATTAGGACTGTGATGGACTGGCTCCAGTACCTTCTATTATGTCATGTCTTAACATGGGCTTAACTTCCTTGTCGGTGATAATAAAGGCTTTTCAGCAGTTGGCTATAGGCCAGTTAAAAATAACTATTTGTTTCTGTTTTTTAAGAGCAATTTTAAACTATTTCCTAAAAATCCTCTTTACTTTTCCGCGTCCCAATGTATTTTCAGCAAGAAATTGTCCTTTATCACCTCTTTGTCTTTTTTGTTGCTTCTTTTTCAGCATAATTTTCTTTTCTTTTTCATTAATTTTGAAAATAAACTAAACTATCAAAAACACTTGTTATTAAAGTGGTGTGTCAGGATACAAAAAAAAGTGTTACCGTATATTGCCATGTATTAGCCGACTTTTGAAGTCTAGAAATACTTTCCAAAAGAAGAGAGTCGGCTTATACACGGAGGCAACAAATTGGTTCATAAAATTCCGATCGAAAACACTCCCGACCCCGACTTACAAATTTTGATCAGACCCTTAGAGCCTTTGACAGCTTATGTAACAATAATTTGTGCACAATATAAATAATACACCCCGTCATGCAATATTATGTAGTTTTTTGTTATTGAATGCATTAATAGTTTGATGAATAATAATAAAAATTACTTGTTTTATTGTCATTTCAATGGTAAAAACGTGTTCCGACATCTTTGTTTGACACCTCTATCTATATCATTTTGTAAGCTCTTATTTGATTGGATTACACAGTTTTGTGTAAACAACAGCCATGGACCATAGAATCGTTTTTCTGTGTGGAGGGGAAAACAGGGATTAAACATGCCTTAATGAGTTTATTATTTGCTGTCCAGTGAATAATTTAATTACTTATGTGCAATGATATGTTGTTACAGCTTGAATTGTTTATTTTCCTGTTATGATTTATCGGTGCTAAATTATTTTTGCACGGCATGGAAGACGTTAGCATTGTGATGACGATTACCGTGTCTGTAATAATTAAAGGTGAAAAAATACATTGAAAAAGAAAAGCACAAGTCTATCTGTTGACAGTATTATTGAAACCAATACAATGTACAACTGGACAAAAGATGACTTCAGCTTATACACGAGGCCGATGATTTTGTACTTGATATTTAGTGTCAAACTAAGAGGTCGGCTTATACAAGGCATCGGCTAATACACAGCAATATACGGTAAATATTTTTTATCAGTGGTTTAAGCACAGTGATTTTTCCAATGGCAGTGGATTACAATGAGTATGTAGTGGTAGGTTCATCCATTCCTTCTCTACACAGAGTTCTAAATGAAAATATTGAGGTCTCATTTTACACAGTCATGTAGATTTTTATCTCACCTTGAAGAACATGGAAGGTGTCTTTTGACGGTGCCGACTGCAATAAAAAAAAAAGACACTATGAGGTATCATACATATAGTGTTTGTTATTTTTTATGGATAAATCTGTCATAAAAATCTGTGTGCTCTAGTGGTTACATTAAACAAAACCAAAGTTAATCTATCATAAAAGGCATCTCAGAAAGTGATCACTTAAGTAACACTTCTCTCTTGAACACCGACTTTATGCTTTCTTAGATATAATAAAATGTTGGCTGTAAACATGATCTCCTACTGTTCTGTGGTAAATCCAACATAATCTTCCAGAGAGGACTAGTAAAACCCACAGGCAATGTAAGATTACTTTTTTTTACCAGTAATGTATTCAGACAAGACTGCAGCTGGTCAGTATTGTTCTGGAAATTATTTCTCGCTCCAGTCAGTGCACCACGACTGGTACATCAACGGTCGTGGTGTGTGCTATCCTATCTATGGAATGGTGCATATAAACAATCCCTTGCTGCTAATTGAAAAGAGTAGCTCATGAAGTGGCGACAGCATGTTTCCTCCCTCAATATCTGTGTGGTCCTTAACCATATGTCCAATGCCATATAACCTTAAATAAAATGTGTTGAGTGTGTCATTAAATAAAACATTTCCTTCCTTCCTGTTCTGGAAATCTCAAGTAAAAGATCCGTTGCCGCGAATCAAGAGTAGTCTATGCAGTGCCAATGAGTTCCACAAACATTATACAAATCACACGTACATGTAGTTAGAGTTTAAGATCTGTTTTTTAAGACTTTTGTATAAATTCACATTCTATAGTAAACTCCTGCAGAACTGTATAGTAGAGTGCTCACATAGATTTATTAATCATTGGCTGATGGATGTCAAATTGTATTGCTGAAATACCTTTTTATTTATGTCTCTAAGTGGAAACATTTAGTTCACCTAAGGTGCTTGTGTCATGGGATTGAAACTCCTTGGTCAACCCATTCTTAGATTGGGCTTTTCACCCCCATCACATGGCTTGTATATCATTGGCTGTGGTATGTGCTGTTTTGCCAGTAGGAACATGCATATGAAAAATTCCTTGGCGGCTACTAATGGAAAAAAATGTAGCGAGTTTCATTCTATATCAGAATTTATTAAATGTTTATACTCATAACCTAGCATCACAATGGCGGATTTATCCAGGATTTTTCACCATAGTCCCATGTCTAAAAAAAAAAGAGGAAGTTTGTTTTATTGGATGTCAAAAGCTTGGTAATTATGACTCGTAGTCATCAGAGGATGCAGCAAGGGATCTTTTATATGCACTTTCCCACAGACATACCATGGCCTTTGTCCAGTTGTCATACACTGGTTGGAATGGATAAAAAAAACAATCCGCTGAATGGATCCACCGAGGTGGTTCGATCCTGCGATGTAAGCACCTCAAGCGTGCACTCAACCAACTGAGCTAAATCCTGCCCTTCCCATGTCTAATGGGATTGAGAAAATTAGTGCAAGTAAATCACACTTGGGATATTTTTTTCAGTCCATTAAATGATGCAGCACACCACTGTTAAATTAATTTATTTGAACAGACAGAATTAAATATACATGTATATATTGGACATTTTTAGCATAGAAATTAGGACTTTTTTTCGTCCAATTTCTTTTGAGAAGAGATCTATGTTTGGACCCACAGAAAACATGCACAAATCCCTAAATGTTCACATGAGACATGCAAGAAGTCGCATGTTCTCTTGGAGATGCTGCAAAAATGTATGACTATCACAAGTTTCTGAAGTACTGCTATTCTGTGTTTTAAACTGATTAATGGAGAAGACTTGGATCCAACTCTGGATCGACCACAGCAATTTCTATTTTTATGTCTGCGAGCCACGTGCTACATCTGTCATGACTGAGTGTTAATTGTTGTAATTTAGACGGTTTCTATGTGTTTCCCTCTGTCCTTCGTCTTTCTGATTCATCATTTTTCACTCAATGGGTGATGCTCAACAGTAGAGCACTTGTTGGAGGTATGAAGGGCCAAAGGATTGATGGTCCTCTGTGGACCCAGTAGGTATTCTGTCTCGCCTTTATCAAGTAAAAAAGGCTGGATCTAGCTATTACTTTTCTGGTGGTGGCAGTATCGGTGTCAACCTTTGTCTGCCGTGTAAAATTTGTAATTGTCAAATGTAGGGAGAGACATTAATATAGGCATCGACTGTTGAACAATCCCCAACGTTAATACAAACCTGTTGCATTTAGTTCAATTTTAAGGTTTTGTTTTTAATTCAATGTAAAAATGTTGCGTTGAGTTCCATTTCCAAGATTAGTGAAACTTGGATTATTGTTGCTCCTACAGATATTCATCATAATGCATGTTATTGAAAAAAAATTAATTGAACATTTAAATTAAATTATTTACTTTTAACTTTTTTTGTAGTTTAATAAAAAAAAAATTAACAAAATTATTATTCATTTTTTTAATGCATTCAGATAAACATCTGTGGATGCAAGTGTCAGCAACATTGTATAAGTTTGTTGTACATGGAGGCAAGACTTTTGTACCATAGTTTATTATTCATTTTTTAATGCATTCTGATGAACATCTGTGGATGCCAGTGTCAGCAACATCACATAAGTTTGTTGCATACAAAACCAATAACTCGGCAGAAATTCTTGTTTGTTTTTCTCAATTAGTGACTCATGACTGGAATTTCACAGTACATATATATGTTAATTATACTGTCTATGGAAAAATGCATATAAAAGATTCTTTGCTTTTGAGTTCTGTTTGGCAGTGGTTTTTCTCAGGGATTTACCACTAAAGAATACGTACATTCAACTGTTCCAAAGACTGGAAATTTCTTTAAAAACTCCTATGATATTTGCACCCTTTGATTCTTTTTAAATGCTGTGATCAGGGCAGAGCATTTAAAATGAAAAAACTAAAAACAAGCTTAGAATGTAAAGTTTATTTTTTGTGTTCTCACCTTATAGTGTAAATGGTATTCTGCCAACTTTCTGAAATTATTGCTTTTTATCACTGTGGCTTGCATCTGTTTGCCCAGGGGAATTGAAATATTCTTAACGCTTGCTATACCTTGTGGTTGCATGGGAATGCTATGATTATTATTCTACATGTCAGTGCCACAATGGTTTCACCATTTTGTTTAGACTGTCAGCTAATTAGGCAAGTTGTGGCTGGAATTCCATGGATGTGCTACTTGTATTCAAATGACGTCACTTTACATCACCCTGCAATAAAATAAATTGGGTGCATGCCGCATCCCTTTTTATGACTGATAGAAAGCATTAAGTGCAAAATTGCTGTTGAAAATGTTTTGTTCCGAGATTATTAACGTATCTAACCATGTTTGTACAAAATAGCTTCATTTAAAAGTGTACCATTACGAAATATGGCCATGAATTGTAATTGACATAATAAGATAGGCTGTTATATTTGGGCCTATTGTGTACAAAGCCAAAACAATGTTGTGGCAAGTGTTTGTCGTCAAGTTGCTACTCTTTTTACAGCCCTACATGTACAAATTGTCAACGTCATATCTAGTCAGTCCTATTCACTCAGCTCAATCTTTGCTGGTCTAATCAACAATTAGTCATTATTGTGAATTTAAACACCTCATTAACTGACAATTAATGCATGTTTCATGCCAAAATCTAAACTGTGCACTGCTGACGTCTCGTTGCTCATTGTGATGTCGTTTAAATTTATGTGTGATGTAGATCACTTGTTGACCCAATTTGTAGAAAAATAATCTGTAGTAGGTCTCGATATCTGCTTACAGAAAACATATCAACTCCTCCTCAATTCTAGAAAAAAAAATTCAGAAGGCTGACCAGCTGTTAAAACTAAGTGCCATTCCAATAATGATCACTTGGAGGAATTAGGGGTCCGGATCTAACTCAGTTGGTAGAGCACTCGCCTGAGGTACTTGTACCATAGGTTCAATTCATCTCAGTCGACCCATTGTCTGATAGGGTTTTTTCTTATTCCAAACAGTGCCCCACGACTGGTATTTCAAAGGCTGTTGTATGTGCTATCCCATCTGTGTGAAACACATACCCGAAATAAAAGATATCTTACTAATAAGGGAAAAATACAGCAGGTTTTCTCTAAAGTCTGTTGTCGAAACTTACCAACTGTTTGAAATCCAATAGCTGATGATTGATAAATCAATGTATTCTAGTCGTGTCATTAAACAAAACAATCTTTTCTTTTTGCAGTAAAGACATCACTACAGTTTAGTTAAGCTGGTTTAATTATAGCAAAGCAGAACTCCTTTAAAACTGTGGCAGTGTGCTAGAGTGTGCTAGGCTAGGGTGTTGTTAAACATATGCTCATTCATTCATTCCTTTAAAACTGCAATATTACCATTATCTTTTAACAACTGGTACTGATGGAAAATACAAACACAATTACACTTTTAAGAAATGTGTGTTGTCATTATGAACAGGTATCAGCAAAAATGTTCTATCTTGATGATACAAACATACACGTCTTCTTAACCTTTTTTTTGCAATATTCTAAAAAGAAATGGTTCAGAAGCTGGGAATACATCAGTAATGGCAAACAATGTATCATATTACAACCTACATTGTAGTTCGGAGATTACAGCCACTTAAAAATTGAAGAATGGCACACAAGGGAAGGGGAAGAAATAGGAACTGAGTAATCTATTCTGAAGATTAAAAAATATATATTCAAAATGTAAGTTTTTGGGATATCCTAGAATCATCTGTAATAGTCTTGCATTAAAACTCCAGTTGTTAAAATTACCTTGTAGATAATATACAAGATTACAATCACTTGCTGTGTGACTGTTACTTCATGAGGAAATGATTAAGATTTGTATATTCTTGTCTTGGAACAATTAATACCTGTATTTGCCTTTGAACGGCTTCACATATCTGCGTCTGTAAATGCTGAACCACAGACAGTCATCAACTGACTTCCATCATGTTGTTTATGCAAAGGAACAGTTTTACAGAGCACTCTCTCACTTTTGACAACTTGATTAGTTATGATGAGTTTTTTCCTTGAGTAGGTATGCAGTGCATGTATAGCTAAACTTGTTTTATGCTTTGGAAAAACGTTTGCTTTATTGGCAGAATGATGACACTGGTCAAACTGTTGGTAGTTTCCTTTTATCATAACCTGTGTTCTGAATTGGTTTCCCTGTTAACAAGGTTACCTTGCAGGATGATGTTACAACACTTATGTTAAATAGTGTGGAGATCGAGGAAACTCATTATTGTAACAGTATAAAAAGAATTTTGATGTCAATAACATACATGTATAGAATTCTACATAAGAGGGCCATATTCCTCCACTATGCACACACACACACAGAGACACACAGAGACACACACACACACGCACGTACACATACGCACACGCACACACACACAAAGACACACACACACACGCACACACACACACACACACACACACACACACACACACACATACACAGACACACACACACACACACAGAGAGACACATACACACACACACACACAGAGACACAGACACACAGACACACACACACACACACACAGACACACACACACACACTCAGACAGACAGACACACACACACATACACACACACACACACACATACACACAGACACACACACACATATATATACAGGTTCCCATTTTTGTAGGTGGTAGGCTAATTTTCATGCCTGAATTAAATGAAAATGTCCAAAAATGGATAACAATGTTTATATAATCATGATATTCGGTTTTCATTACTAAAAAACAGCTATATAAGTTTTGAAGTGAATCACTACACATTTTTACATTTATTACAACTGATATTGTGAGTGGACTGACAGGAATGTATGATAAAAATGTTTCAGGCCAGCTCATTCTGCTCAAATGTCTCCATCAGTTTTTGTCTGAATCAGTGAATGCAAAGATTTGCTAAAGCACTGGGGGACATTTATCCTCCCGACCCCTGACCCTTTGTGTCATACACTTATGACTATAGATCCATTGGCTGATGATGTCAGAAGCTGGACCCATGGTGGTCATGCATGAGCGTTGATGTATGCATGGATCAGATATTACCATGACCTTACCTGAGTGGCAATAAGATACAATTTATTTTGCAAGTTCTTTCATAATGTCTCTAATAAGTGAAAGGGGGTGAGACGTAGCCCACTATTAAAGCACTTGCTTGATGTGCAGTCGAATTGGGATCGATCCCCATCAGTGGGCCCATTGGGTTGTTTCTCGCTCCAGCCACTGGGCTACATCCCGCCCCTTTAAAATATACTAAACGGCAAAAGTTATTGTGACACACAAAAGACAAAGATAATTGATAGTTTTTACTGCCGTGTATGAAACATTATAATATGGAAAGAGAAATGTCCGAAGGTATGGAAACGAGCAATAGTCCATGAAAAGGGCGCACCTGCCATATGCAAATCACTAGAGGGGGTCCAGAGCGAAGTTCACTCGGTCAGTAGCGAGTGTGTCCACCTTGAGCATTGATACAGGCCTGGCACCGTCATCTCATTGAGGCCACTAAACGCTGGAAAAAGTCAGGCTGCGAGGTCCCAGATTCAAGCATCCCTATGGCTTGCCATCTGTCATTTTCACTGAGGTGTGGCATGACGAAATTGCATCAAACAGTTCACTAATGGTGTTTTTCTGACTTCTGAAGGCTGTACAGAGTAGCAATGATTGCGATAATGTCTGGCCTTTTATGGTGAACACTGGACATGATTTCTCCTGAATATTCCATGTTTCTTGCACAAAGCATGCAATCACTGCAACAACTGCTTGGTTGCATTTTTTTGAGCTGTTTCATGCACATTTTCTCTGGTTTACATCCATAAATCCATTCACAAATTTATTACTCCAAACAATCCATGTCACAATAACTTTTGCCTTGGAGTATATATATATAAACATGTATATCTGTTCTCTGCTGTGTTGAGACAACACTGATTGCTATGCAGCTTGAGAGTGTGTCACCATCTTGTACTCTTGCAAACCATTACCAGCACCGTCATCACGACTGAAGTGACGCTTTCAATTACTCTGAAAATTACAGCAGTATTTTTAAATCCCGGGAGTCTGTTCGGCTCGAAAGGACTACCATCAGTCTCTCATGAGTCTCTTTGTGTCTATTATTATAGTTCAGCGTTATTGCCTGTTGCAGTTAAAACACTTATTGATAGCACTTAAAGCGTGCCAAATTGTCTGCATTTCACCTCACAATCAATGCTTTTACGCGTAAATTCAAAATTCAAGGTCATTTTAAGGGTATCTGTATCTGATTGTCTAGGAAGACATTTTGGATTTTGATTTGCATGAAGTTCTGGTTATTTAGAACTGCAAAAAAAAATATAATGGCATTTAAAAATCTGAAAGTCTGTTTATTTATTTCTGTGTGTGTGTGTGTGTGTGAAGTGTGTGTAAGTTTTAGGGACACATTATAATTTCTCAATATTAAAACTTATTTGTGTAATGTTATTGATAATAACACATCGCCTGAAAATGGGATTACTTTCTTGAACATGTGTGTGTAAAGTAAAATTGAAAATCTAGGTTTGCCAGTATTAATATCGGTATATACTTGTGGGTTCTGTTCTTATGAATGCATAAAAAAGATGCCTTAGTGATAATCAATGAAAGTTAGACGGTGGATATGTTGCTAGACTGGCTTTATGCCATACATTAAAGCTAATTACCATTTCAGGAACCAGTCAAAACATACATGTATAGACCAGTTCAAATCTTCAAGTAATTACGCAAAATATTCAAACTAGGGATTATTCACAATAATAATAACTATTTTTATATGGGTACGCACCCCCACTTAAACCTTTTTAAAAAAATAAATAAAATTTTGATAAAATCATATATACATACATACATACACACATGCTCACACATGCATACACACATATACACATAATGTGGGTTGCCCCTCCCACCCCCCACCCCAATATAAAATCCTGGCTACGCATGTGGGAGGTGTTAATGTCAGCATGTGCTGTTAAAACCAGCATAATTTTTTAAACTTAAAACATTCCTTTAAAAATCATATTTGTGTGCTGTTAGAAATCAACATTAAAATGTTAATAGTTTGGACCACTGTGTGGTGACGTGTGGCAGAAGTATACTGGGTTCGGATCCCAGTCGAGGCATGGGATTTTTAATCCAGATACCGTCCAAACCCTGAGTGAGTGCTCCGCAAGGCTCAATGGGTAGGTGTAAACCACTTGCACCGACCAGTGATCCATAACTGGTTCAACAAAGGCCATGGTTTGTGCTATCCTGCCTGTGGGAAGCGCAAATAAAAGATCCCTTGCTGCCTGTCGTAAAGAAGAGTAGCCTATGTGGCGACAGCGGGTTTCCTCTAAAAACAGTGTCAGAATGACCATATGTTTGACGTCCAATAGCCGATGATAAGATTAAAAATCAATGTGCTCTAGTGGCGTCGTTAAATAAAACAAACTTTACTTTACTTTTATTTAAAAGTTTTACAAATGCTGTTAATGTTAATGGTGCCAGCATTTTTTTAATATTTAAATTTTTATTATTTTCATTTCAGATCATCAGAAATTGGAAAGAGAAGCAAGGATCTGTAGGTTGTTAAAACATCCAAATATAGGTAAGTACGCAACTAACCATTACTTATTTACAGCATTTGAAATAATAAAACTACACTGCAGTTTTACCCCCAAGTCTAAAAACATTACAGTTGGAATGTATTGACTTGTCTCCTGGAATCATCATATCATATATTCACGTGCCTGCAGCAGGTGCAAACAAACTACAAACAAAACCCATTTATTATGTACACGGTAATGCATAACAGTGATTATAAGACTCCATCATATGCGATCATGTGGGATAGAAAAAGTACACCCTCAGTGGTGAAAATTTAGATCTGGGATGAAGCTTGCTGAGTCCGAGGGACAAATTTTCACCACCGACAGTGTACTTTTTCTATCCCACATGACCGCATATGATGGAGTCTTTTTTTTCTCATTCGGTAAATAAACCATTATTTTACACGAACAGACAAAGATGGCTGAACAAGTAACTTTTTATTTGACCATTTTATCATAAATAAACTACACTATCATATTTGCCGTGTAAGATAGAAATTTCTTACCTGGCTTTTTTTCATGGGATAGCTCTGTTCCACATACCCGAGGAGAGAGAAATTGGTATCTTAGTACTATGTATTTCTACGCATGTGTACTAAACTTAGCAGGTGACATTCTGCTCATCACTTACAGATGTTTGGTGCCATCCAGTGCTAACAACTCGGAAGTTGACATACATGCACTTAATGCAGTAGTAATACTAGTAGAGAAGTAATAAAAAGAACAAAGTTTCACCTCCTTAAACAGAAATGTTAAAGACAAAAATCTATGTACTTTTTATTTTGATCCGATCGAATAATATTTTAACATGCTCATATACCACGACGGTAGCAGATTATTTTGAACAGGTCTTTGGAAGAACCCAAACTCGGATAGAATTGTAATCGGTCCATACTGGGCCCATTTCAAGGCTTGAATGAGGTCAAGCATACTTATGTGTAAATATGGTTGGCTACAAGGCCAAATGTTTCAGCAAGAGCCACTTTGGAAAATGTTCTGTGATTAACTGGATTGTGACTGCATTTTTCAATTATAACTATAATGTAGACATATTGACCACCATCATTTAGTTGTTGTTAATTTCCTCCAACTTGGAGCACTACAGAAACCTTTATTAGTTGAGATTTTTAAAAATGTAAACTTCAATCAAGTGAAATTGGCTATTGGTCGTAAGTGTAAACTCAGATACATCTACAGTGAAACCCCTCTAAACTGGACACCCTAGGCACCAAGACAAATTGTTGGTTTTAAGAGGGATTTGGTTTAGAGAGGTTAAGTTCTGTCCTGGTTTTTAAAAAGGAACTTTCAGAGGGTCCAGTCTTGAGAGGTTTCACTGTATTGCCCAAGCCAGGATGTTCCAATTAATGATTGATTATAATAAACAAATGGATTGGTTTGGCTTTACTGAAGTGATGATCGATTATAAAAATGTTTACTGTAATTGTTCATCCAGTTTACAGAATGGAATTGATGTAAATATGTTGATGCTGGTCGTCGTTTTCATGTGTATATGAAGAAAAAAGATATGAAATAGTTTGTTACGTTAAAGTTAGGGATTTGTACTATCTATCCCAGAGAACACAATGAAAGGTGCATGCATGGTCCTTGTTACATGTTTGTTCATATATATTAAGGCAAACCATTTTCTTACACACCCGTTGGTGAGAACACCATGCGTTAGCACATGGTTGTTTACACATGTGCGTGTGTTAACAATTTCAAGACATATGACTGGCTGCTCCTAGGTCATGATCAGGTTACCACTGCCATACATCCAATGAAAAACTATGCAATGGAAATCAATTACATTGTGGCATATAGTTAACCTGACAATTATGGGTCTGTGATGCATAAGTTAGCTACAAGTGCAACAGCTGTAAATAACTTTTAGTTTAAAAAGATGTTAAAATTTGCTTAAAACCTGGTTTCTGAGGATATGTAAGAAATAGAATAATACATTCGTGTCCATTAGATACCATTTGTCTCACAACTCGTTTTAAAAACGTATCAAACTCTCGCTTGAGATACATTTTTAAACAACTCATAAGATAAATGGTATCTAACAGCCACATATGTGTTATTCTCTATATAACCGATGATCAGTGATGAAATTCCAACTGATTCTCAACTGTAGGACTCCCAGGTTTAACACATTCAGGTAATTTTAAGTCTTTCCAACTTGAGGAGTGGACCTTGATCGATGTATGGGCCGGGACGTAGCCCAATGGTAAAGCACTTGTCTGATGCATGGTCAGCCTAGGATCAATCCTCACTGGTGAGCCCATTGAGCTATTTCTTTTTCCATCCAGTGCTTCACAACTGGTGTAAAAAAAGGTTGTGGTTTGTACTGTCCTGTCTGTGGGATGCTGCATATAAACGATCCCTTGCTGCAAATTGGAAAGAGTAGTTCATTTCATAGTGGCAGCAGATTTCTTCTCTCATTATCTAGCCATGAACATGAATAAAATACAAAGTTTATAGCAATACTCAGAACAGTGTGTAAAGTGGTTTACATCATTTCTATATAGGGTACATGTAGGCCTACATGTATGAACTTCGAAAATAAAAGGCTTAAATAGAGAAGAAAAAAATAACTGAGGTAATAACAGGGCTCATCCTGGATCAAAAATACCTGTAGCCAAAATATTAGCCAAATGGAATTTTTACTAGCCATATTGAAAATCCTTTAGCCAAATTTGTTTTACGCAGTACTGTATAGAGTATTTATATATGAATATGAAAATGTATCTTTTTCAGCTAATTGTGTACACACTGGAATAAATAGGAATAACAAAACCTCAATGGGGGTAGGGGCAGTTAATATATTACTTCGATTTTTCAGCGGGGGTGGGGTTGGAATGGGGTTATGCAATATCTTCAGAGTCTGAAGCCAGTAGCCCATACACCCACACCCACTTCTAAGGCCTATGCCATTAAATTAACAAACATACAGAAATATGGGGGTGGGTGGATGTTTATGGAGGGTGTTGTTTTTTCTTTCTTCCTTTTTCCAAAATATTTTTTTTTTAGTTTTTTATTATTTTTATTATAGAGCTCATTATTTCTTTAAATAGCAATCTTTATATTAGTTTGAATTGCTTCTTTTTTTGTTCCTGCTTTTTTTAAGTGACCCATCAATTCCCTACCCCAAACAATTTCATAATTTGTGTCATGTTGTTGCTGTTGATTTCAGCGTCGTGTTAAATGCTTGTTGTGATTTATGCTTACAAAATACCTCGGCTAAGAATGCCGACTTCACAGTATAGCCTACTCCATTTATTAAAAAAACCCCAACAAAACCCAACCTTTAATAAAATTAAAATTTACGGTCTTTTTAAAATCCAGCTAACTTATTAAATGTCACCTCACAGTCTTACAAATTTATATATAAATTTATCTAACAAATATGATTAGTGTAAACTAATTTTATTCAGTGTACATTTAACTGCAATTTGTACAATTTAAATACTGCATTTTCATTTCCGGTGATCGTGATCTGCATGCATGCTCTCGACCATGGATACGAAATTAACAAAGACAAAGGAATAAAAAAAAATTGCAGTTAGGTATACATTGATGCAAACAACTAGTTTTTCTACACATTACATCAAGATTTACTTTTGCGTACTCATATTGTTTAATGTCCGCAACGATGTCTCTTGACACACGGGTGTCGGCTGAGCCGGAAGCGTGACGTATATTCGCACCGTGAGCTGTCCTCAGTTCAGCCAACGAACGTTCTTCCTAATGTTCACGAACTGTTTGATTGGTGTTTGTCGTGTCCATTTGGTTTAACGTGAAGCGCACAAACCAGTCTAGCGAATGTTTTGTTTTCGTTGGTCTGGCTGAACTCCGCTCTTGAGACGGCCTACATGTCTTTCGGCCTGAACTGGCATGTGCATTCAAATTGACACGCATTGTCGGTCTGTTTTCATTACTTTGGTTCAAAGATTTTACAGACATTGCTGTCATACATGTTGAATGCATGCCGTTAAAATTAATAACCGTGATTATTAAAATAAGCAATTTTTTTTTTAATTTTTTTTTTAAATCCACAAAAGCAAAACAGCAACATGTGTTTAATGATGTTCTGACTGCCATCTGAGCTGTTTATACAACACTGGCATCTGATGTTTTAGATTAAAGACATTACTGTGTGAATAATTTCAAATTGCAAAGCCGTCTGCATGTATAATGCATGGACATTTAGCTGTCTTTGTAGCTGGCGAAGTCCTTGGATCATGCTAAAAGAAAACAATGTTCCCGTCTCCGGAGAACTAAAGAAGAAACTGAACTGGCTTGATTATTAGTTTTCCGATTCTCAAGCTGCTTAAATGCTGTTTATGTCACAGCAGACTTGCTGCTGTTAAAATACATTCATCTACAAAACTCAACAAAAGCCATAAATAATTTATACAACAGGATCAGCATGATAAAATACTGTGGTCTTGAATTCAGTAGTAATGTGTCAAAAATATGATAATGTGCATGTTAAATGTAACAATTCATGATACACCAGATTATTTTAATTCATATAATTTTGAAGTTAATGTAAGAAGTGCAAAAAGTGAATAAAATACATACATATATACATACATACATACATACATACATACATACATACACATACATACATACATACATATATATATATATATAGAAAGATACATTTTTAAAAACTAAAATTTCTGCAAAAATTAAAAAAAGATGTTTAATGTTTTACTCAAAAATATGATAATGTGCATGTTAAATGTAACAATTCATGATACACCAGATTATTTTAATTCATATAATTTTGAAGTTAATGTAAGAAGTGCAAAAAGTGAATAAAATACATACATACATACATACATACATACATACATACATATATATATATATAGAAAGATACATTTTTAAAAACTAAAATTTCTGCAAAAATTAAAAAAAGATGTTTAATGTTTTACTCATTTTCAAACCATTTACTTCTTATTTAGAAGAAAAGTTAAGCTGTAAGTGCATGCGCTGATGGTTTAATTTTGTGTGTCTGAAATATGGTTAAGTTGCATGATCAAGATGCATAAATCACTGCATGATTTCTGTGTGTGTCTGTGAAACCATACTCTGTACACTAGACCATGTCTTGAAAATAATGCCTTTTTTTATGCTTTTGAAGTTGAAGTTTGTTTAAACAACACCACTAGAGCACATTGATTTATTAATCATCAACCACTGTATAATCAGATATTTTGTAATTGAAAACCTGCAAATTTTTCCATTAGCACCAAAGAATCTCATATATATTTTCCCATTAGACAATACAGCATATAATACATATATACCAGTCATGGTTGTGATGGAGAAAAATGCAGTCTGAGAATAGGCCCACTGTTTGGATTTGATCCTTTCACCCAAACACCTACAATTTGTTGGCCCTACAAAAATCAGAATGTATAAGACTAAAGTTGTTCCGATTTAGGTGTTCTTACAGTACGATTCGATCATGTATGACAAGTCTGCATGACTAATTGCATAATGAGAATGCCCCGTAACCACAAGACTACTAAAACTGGTAGACTGCCATACATGTTTGTGAAGACACCGCTGATTAAAGAATATGCTGCCAGTGCCAGGGCTATTGTTAATCATTCGTTACCTTTTTTACTATTGCAGTCGATGAACTGTGACCCAGTTTGCCTGTTTATTATATTACTCGGTCATGTAATACCAGTTTTATTGCGCGGCTTAAATATTACATCAGTATTATATCCCCAGTATGTGTTTGCCTCATTAAAACCATTCTAACTGGTGGCTCTGGTTCGTCAGCTCATTTGTTCAGGTCTTAGTGGTAAATCCTGATAAAAGACAATAATTTACATGTAAAATCCGAACAAGATGAACAAAATGTTGGCAGTAATTGCATATGTTTGCTGCATGCACAGTCAAACGTAATCAAACAGACACCTCTGTTAAGATACCACCTGTCCTGAGAATCGACCTTAATACTCTAAATCATCTAATAACGAGTTCAAATTGACCTGTATTAAGAATTCATAGATCTGCTTAATTAAAGAGTCAATAGTTTTACGATGTGGGGATACAATTACTGTTTATCACAGGGTTCACTGTATTGTGGATAATTTTTCAGCATTGTCGGCAATTCTAGACATTGATTTTTTCCTGTTATTATTATGCCCCATTACATTACTGTGTTGGGATTTTTTTTTTTGGCAAGTAAAATCTATCAGATTTGCGTTTGTTGATCTAGCTATATATGGAATTACAAAGTATTTCCAGACCACTATAAAAAGTTTCATTACATTTTTTTATTATTATAACATTCCATTTCCATTAGTTTCTAATCATTATAGGTGATCTGGCAGGGTCATCCTTGAAGTTATAAAAATCCTGTAAAAAAAAATGTCTTTGCTCTTGTGCAAAACTTCATTTTAATATGTCTTCTATTTGAATTTTAAAAAAAAAATCACACAGAGATAAAAAGTAAACAAATTGAAAGTAGTAAGGAAAAAAGTGAGTTGCAAAAAAATATTTTATGGCTGACTTTACTTCATATATGTTAAGTTCACGTCAAAATGAAATTAATGAAATGACTTTAACCATTTTATATTTCCTCAGCATGATAAAAAAATTAATGTTTGGATCCATAAATTTTCGATAGTTAAAATACATTTGCACTTAAAATCATTGAAAATCTGTCTGTTATCTTTCAGTAATGGACACAAAAACCCTACTTGGTTAACTCTCTGAAACTATTATATTACTTGATCATAAATAAAAGTTTTTGTTTTTGTTTTTTTTAATGACACTATTAAGAGCACATTGATTTATGTGTATTAATCATTGGCTGTTGGAACTCAACATTTGGTAATTCTAACAGGTACAACAGTATAGTCTTCGGAGGAAACCCACAACAATTTCCCCATCAGCAGCACAGAATCTTTCATATGCACTTTACCCACAGATAGGATAGCACATACCATGGCCCTTGATATATCCGTATTGGGGTGCTGGTTGGGATGTGAAAAAAACAATCAGATAATAGGTCCGCCAAAGGGATTTGATCCTTTTGACTCAAGCACCTCATGGTGTATTTTAAGTCTGGCTAACATCCTCATAACTTTTCATTCCTGAAAAATAACGGCACAAGACTCACTACAGCTAAATCTCATTATTTATTTTTTTTGGAAATGGAGAGTTACGAGGACATTCTCTTACACATGAACCCCTGTGGAAATAAAATAATCTTTTCTGAAAACAATCTGTAAGTCTGCTTTACGATTGAATTCCTACCAGTGGATGTGTATATAATTCCTGACTTGATCTGAATCAGCAGTTCGGAAAGTGATGGATACTACGTGTCAGACTGTATATCTTTTTCTTGTTTTTAGCCTTTGTTTTTATTACAATTTATTGTCGTCACTCTTGACATGGAAACTGGTTCTAGCAAGTTAGCGTCATGTGCCATCATGTCATCCCAGCGGCGATGTCATATATTATGTTGCTGTTTAAGATGGCCGACCTGACAGAAAACATTAATATGCTTAATTTGTTTTAGTGGATACCACCAATATTAATCCTGTACATCACTGCTAATTGTGTTTTACGTCTGCAGGGAATGGGTTCCGTCAAATTGTAGCTGGCGCGACGGTATACTGTATAGAAAACAAAAATATCTGCAATCTAATGGTTAAATTTATAACACAAATATCCACTGAGGCATGTCAAGATTTGCACGTGAAGTATTTCTCCAGGATTAAACAATCTGCGAACCATTATATTTGGCAAAGACTGTTGTGAAAGACGTAAAAACATAAATTGTGCAGCTCAGATCGAGTGTCAGACAGTAATTGTAATATGATATATGTTCTCGTGGGTTATAAATGATTATTGATTGCAGAATGTGAACATTGTCAACAGATGATGGATGAATGTAATGATCAAACTTGAAATGTATTTTGTCTGTGTGTGTTTTGGTCCCATACTTTCATCACAGCAACAAACCTGTTAGCATGTCCAAAGTTGTATCTCTGTACAAGACAGTCATGGGGTATATTTTTTCACAAAGACATGACAGATCAAGAAATAAATGTTTTGGCATGTATTAAACATTTGCCTATTTAGTTCTCTATGTCAAAGGTAGCATTTGATGATGATGAATTGAGTTGCTAAATTTCAGATGTACATGTACAATTAAGGTCATAAATCAACTAAATCAACTGAATTTGGTTATAGCTTATTGTTGAACGATTTTATTATCAATGAATGTTATTATTTTATAATATATTTATATGGAAAACAAATTGTAATACATATAAATAGAATATTAAAAAAATATTTTTTAAAACTTTTCTTTTTGATGGCTTTGCCATTATACTTGTTTCTGTGAGAACCATATAATATAAACAAGTTGCGTATTAAAATTTCGTACCTTGATTTCATTTATATATATAATATTTAAAAGGCAGTTTATTGTATTCGATTGATTATAATTCTGTTCATAACTGTACTGTTATAGTATGGTGATACCAGTTTTATATACCTGAATTAGAATTAGCATCACGTAAACTGATATTCTCTTTAATAAAATAAATATCGATCAGGCTAACGTTCTTATTCTGATCTAAACTGTGTTGACCATGCTGGTACTTACTTAATTTGCAAGAAATTGTCTACATTATGCATGACCTTTTTTGCAGCCTCTCAGGCCGTGTCGGTCATACAACACACTTTCATTTCTCAGACGAATTATGATAGATTTTCATACAAATGGGATTGCTCCATTTGATCTCGAGGGGTTCGGAATGTCATAGTTGTAGACGGAGGTGCCAACATTGCTCTGTTCATTATGATGTCTGCCATTGCTCATGTATTATGCATATGGTGAGTCCAAGCTTGAAGGATATGTACACGTGTGCCACTCTGATCACATGCAGGCAAACATCATGGAAAGGTGTCTGGGTTTTATGACCAGGACAGCCATTGCTGGATTTTACATATGAGCTTGACAATTCTATGTGTGCAATTGTAGCAGCAAGTATTCTTTTCTTTCCAGGGGCGAGGTGTAGTTCAGTGGTTAAGCGCTCGCTTGATGTGCGGTTGGTTTGAGATTGATCCCTGTCATTGGGCCCATTGCGCTATTTCTCATTGCAGCCAGTGCACCACAACTGGTACATCAAAGGCCGTGGTATGTCCTATTCTATCTTTGGGATAGTGCATATAAAAGATCACTTGCTGCTAATCGAAAAGAGTAGCCCACGAAGTGGCGACAGCAGGTTTCCTCCCTCAACATCTGTGTGGTCCTTAACCATATGTCTGATGCCATATAACTGTAAATAAAATGTGTTGAGTGTGTTGTTAAATAAAATATTTTCTACCTTCCTTCTTTTCTTTCCCTCAGATAGTTGATATACCAGTAGTGGAACACTGGTTGATGTTTGAGGCAATGAACCTAATGGTGTTCTCACTGGTTCTAGCCACTGCACTATGACTGGTATGTCAAAGATCATGGTATTTTCTACCTTGTCTTTGGGATGGTGCATATAAAAGACTCCTTGCTACTAATGGAAAAATGGAAAAATGTAACAAGTTTTCTCTCTTAACGACTATACATGTGTGTAAAAAATTACCAATGGTTGACATCCAATAACCGATGATAAATAGATCAAACTTTTAACTTTAATACCTCTCTATTCTGCAGTGTATAAGATGGCAAGAAAATCTATTTTACGGTTTGCCTAGTAACTAAATTCTGGGGGTTTTGTAATGAAAAAACAACAATCAAAATTTGTTTTTGACACTCCTATAGAGTGATTCTTATTCCAGCCAGTGCACCACGACTGGTATATCAAAGGCTGTGGTATGTGCTATCCTGTCTGTGGGATGGTGCATATAAAAGATCCCTTTTTAATCATGGAAAAATGTAACGGGTTTTGTCTTTCATACTATGTGTTAGAATTACCAAATGTTTGACATCCAATAGCCGATGATTAATAAATCAATGTGCTCTAATGGTGTCGTTAAACAAAACAAACTTGAACTTGAATACCTCGATCTCTATTCTGCAGTGTATAAGATGGCTAAAAAATCTGTTGACAATTTGCCTACATGTAGTTTTGTTAGAAAGTTCTGAGGCTAACATTTTTTTCATAAAAAACAATTGACGGAGCAGAGTGGATAATTTTATCGTGATCATATACCACTAAGGTTTCAAGCATGTCTATCCCGGATCCTGCCTCTGGATAGCCAGGGGCATGACTTGGGTCAATTTTGAATATTACAGCCTAAAAATAATAAAAGGGGTTTTAATAAATTTTAAAGCACATTTCCAAAAAAAGAAATAATAAAATAAAATAATTTAATTACTAATTTAGTCACAAATTATGAGCGGGCTTCCTAAATAAAATAAAAAAATATTATCATTACAACTGACATTTGTTTTTGACACTCCAACAGAGTGACAGTTTTAACTCTGACTCAGTCTCTCTGTCTGCGGTGGTCACAATGTTCAGCAATATTTAAGTATGCCGGGAAGTAATTATAATTAATATTGGGAAGCTGTCACATAATTATTAATATCGTACGACTTTATTACAAATTGTGAGATTGTTATGCTTAATAATTTGATGTACTTGTCTTAAGAATGTCCAAGGGAAAAGAGCTTGCTGTGGTAATGAGAGTTTGCATCACAAATCTGTTGTTGTGCAAACATTAAGATGAGGGCAAAGACTTTTGATGAATATCACTTCATTTCTAGAATTTCCCATGGGTTAACACATGCATCATAAAATATTCCATGCTGTGTTTTTAACATCCTCTAGTAAATTTGTTACATCAGTTGTGGTTATTGGACAATGTATCTTCAAAGGTCTCTATCAACGGGAACATAATTGCAGCTTCCTGCCAAAGAGTAGTTGTTGATTTTTGTTTTAAAATGTAAATATTATGTCTTCAACTTCATACCAGAGGCGGATGTAGAGGGCCCCCCCCCCCCCCCCCCAAATAATTTTATTATATATTAATTTTTATCTTTTTACGATCCCCTCCAAACCTCGCCCAAAGTTCCATTGGCATTCCGCCTTATGTCATTGGGGCCCCCCTAAATAGATTTTCTGGATCCGCCACTGCATACCCTTGCATAATTACAACCAAATAATTTCATTTTGTGATAGAAATATTAAATGTTTTGTTGGAAAATTTATAAAGGATGATCAGTTGGTTAAATATATGATGTCATAGTCTTAGTCATACATAGTTTGCAAGCATTGCCACCTTATATTTTTTTGCTGTCATTTGAAAAAGAAAAGAAAGAAAGAAAGAAAGAAATGTTTTATTTAATGACATACTTAACACAATTTATTTATGGTTTAAAAAAGAACCCCAGATATTGTGGCCTAAGTACCGAGGAGTTTGAAAAAATAAGAATAATACTTTATTTAAGAAGGTAACTCGGTACAAAACTATTCTCTCCTGATGCATTCTTTACAAATTAAATTAGTGATTCAGTTATATGAATAAAAAAAACCCTATTGATTCAGCCAGAATTTGTTATGTAAATATTTAAGTAGCCATATATTTTGGTGAAAAACCAGTGTTTACTTGAAGTGGCAGCAAAATACAATTTTGTTATTGTGTAGTTAATTATTTTCAGATTATATGTGGTATTGGTTAATCTGTAGTTATTTATTACAGATGTATGTAAAGATATTAAAATATGGCACTCACCATTATAATACGTTTCAGATTTTGTTAACTTTTTTTTATTATTGTTGCAATTATAATATTTTGAATTAATTGAAAAATGAATGGCAAAAATGTTTGTATGTGTATACTGTCCTGATTGAGGTTTAAATGCCAAATTATGGGGGGGGGGGGGGGGGGGGTTAGTTATAACTTAGTAATTTATTTTAATAATTTTAAAATTTAAGTTTCTTAGTGATGATTTTTTTTTATGATTGTATTTAACATGTTGGTTCATCAAAATACAGTATTCTGACATGCTCCAAACAGTCACATCTTAACCTTCTGTAACTATTAGGACAAGCAAGGACCAACTGGATGTAGAGACATGATTACTAGTATTCTAAGCAAGAAACTGATCTTTCTGTGAGATGTATGCCACATTGTTAATTTCAGACAACCATATATACCTTTAACAGTTTAAGGAATGAAAACATAATTTTTTTTTTTTTTTTTTTTTTTTTTTTTTTTTTACTAGCCATCGGGCTTGGTCATTGAAAGTATTTACTTGCCTGATGGTGAAAAACACCAGCAACAGGCCATCAGACTACCATATATTCCAGAAGCCCTAACATTATGTACAACTACTCTGGGCATTGGTGTTTTTCTTGTTCAGGTATTAAATAGACGTTGCGCCACGTCTGCTGTATCTCTCTATCTGGATTGAAAACAAATGTTTAAATCACTGCCTGTAGAAACAAATGCATTGATTGCATTCTACACTAATTTTCTCCCATGATGCCACATGTAGGTCTGAGGCCATTGCTAATACTGCGCTGCTTCATTCAATCATTTATATACTTTTTTTTGTTGTTGCTTATATTCTATTAAGTTCAAGCACACTGTACTGGGCACACACCTTAGCTATCTGGACTGTCAGTCCAGAACACAGTGTTAGTGGTTAGTGAGAGAGAAGTTGGTGTAGTAGCCATACACCTACCCATTGAGTCATTAAACTCGCTCTAGGTAGAAGCCGGTACCTGAAAGTGAACTCGGTACCTACCAGTCTTAAGTCCAATGGCTTTAACCTTGCATTTCACTGCCAGTGCCAGAGCCAATTGTATGCTGCTTTCAGCTAAATGCTTGATAATTATAGGTGTGAGTGCCTCAGGAACTTAGAGAGGTTGAATTACCTGGCTAGTGAGGAAATTAAGCGAATTTCTTTCGATTTGTGCTCAGTTCATTTGCAGGTCAGCTCGTGTCTCCAGGACACTGGTACTCAGTGGGAAGTTTTAGTGTGTGTTTCAAACACAGCCATTGATTTTTCATTTGCAGTCTTACTGTGTTCAGTAGACAAATTGGTTTACTCTAAGCTGATCGGATGTAGTTATCTACCTCTTTGTTGTCCTTGTGACATGTTTATTGATTACTAACCATTGTTTTCGTAAGGAAACCTCGGTGGGTCTGCTGCATTACTGTTACAAGTTTGACTGACTGGTCAGCATGGTTTGACTGGCTCTTTGATGGTCAGTCTGACACTGTTGGACTTTCAGAATGACACTGTTGGACTTTCAGACTGACACCGTTGGACTTTCAGACTGACACCGTTGGACTTTCAGACTGACACTGTTTGAACTTTCAAACTGACACTGTTGGACTTTCAGACTGACACTGTTGGACTTTCAGACTGACACCATTTGACTTTCAGATTGACACTGTTGGACTTTCAGACTGACACCAATTGACTTTCAGATTGACACCATTTGACTTTCAGACTGACACCATTTGACTTTCAAACTGACACCGACTAAGATTGTCACTGGTTGTTACAGTTTGACTGACACTGTTTGACTTTCAGACTACCACTGACTAAGACTGTCACTGCTTGTTACAGTTTGACTGTGAGCCTGACACTATCAGAATGACACTGTTTGACTTTCAGACTACCACTGACTAAGACTGTCACTGCTTGTTACAGTTTGACTGTGAGCCTGACACTATCAGAATGACACTGTTTGACTTTCAGACACTGTCTGTTACAGTTTGACTGTGAGCCTGACACTATCAGAATGACACTGTTTGACTTTCAGACACTGTCTACCGGCCTCGTGGCTGTTACAGTTTACTGGGTTCGGATCTGTGAGGCATGGGATTTTTAATCCAGATACCGACAAACCCTGATGAGTGCAAGAATGACCACTTGCACCGACCAGTGTTTAACTGGTTCACTGGTTTGTGCAGCCTGTGGGACAAATAAAAGATCCCTGTCCCATGTTGGCGACAGTTTCCTCTCTGTGTGGTCCTTAACCATATGTCTGACGCCATATAACCGTAAATAAAATGTGTTGAGTGCGTCGTTAAATAAAACACTTCTTTCTTTCTTTCTTTCTTTCAGACACTGTCTGTTACAGTTTGACTGTGAGCCTGACACTATCAGAATGACACTGTTTGACTTTCAGACACTGTCTGTTACAGTTTGACTGTGAGCCTGACACTATCAGAATGACACTGTTTGACTTTCAGACACTGTCTGTTACAGTTTGACTGTAAGACTGACACTAGTTATTGCAATGTTTCAGTCAACATGAATACCACAACCCATCACCCTTACAGTAAATTAGAAAAACATGTTATAATGGAAAGCATCTTTGACTAGCCATGTTCCGGACAAAAATTGTCATCTTAATTTCAGTGCGATCCCACACGTTAGAACCTGGTACATCAACACTATAGTTAAAATTAAATTACAGGAATTTACTGGCCAGATAAGAAAACATTTTATGAAAGAAAGAAAGAAATGTTTTATTTAATGACACACTCAACACATTTTATTTACGGTTATATGGCATCAGACATATGGTTAAGGACCACACAGATTTTGAGAGGAAACCCACTGTCGCCACTACATGGGTTACTCTTCTGATTAGCAGCAAGGGATCTTTTATTTGCGCTTCCCACAAGCAGGATAGCACAAACCATGGCCTTAGTTGAACCAGTTATGGATCACTGGTCGGTGCAAGTGGTTTACACCTACCCATTGAGCCTTGCGGAGCACTCACTTAGGGTTTGGAGTCGGTATCTGGATTAAAAATCCCATGCCTTGACTGGGAACATTTTATGACAACAAATCCTGTCATACATCACAATGGCAGGCATGGCCTTATTTAATGTGACATTTAAAGTTAGGTGCACAATGAACTTTGACCCAGTGAGATGCTCTTTTGTATACTGCTAGCTATAAAATAATACTTTATAGCTGTAAAAATATGTTTTTATGTTGAAGGCATAAAAAAAATATATTCTTCTAGTGGAGATTGTTTCGTGTACTTCAAAAAGTAATTCTGGGTGTTAATCAGAGTAAGTCCATTGGGAAAGAGATGAGCGAAGTAGAGTTTCATTACAGTCTGGCAGGACACACAGGCAGCCTACCCTTTTTCTTTCATTTGTAGTTATTTTCGTACTTATATCCAATTAAGGTGCAAGTACACTGTCCTGGGCAGGTATCTGGACTGTCTGTCCAGGACAGTGGGTTAGTAGGTAGTGAGTGACAAGAGAGTGTAGTGGTCTTACACCTACCTAATGAGTCATGAAAATTCGCTCTGGATGGGAGCCAGTACCGAGCTATGAAGCCAGTACCTACCAGCCTTATGTCTGATGGCTCAACCATGACACCTCACTGAGGATCAACATATATATATATATATATATATATATATATATACAAATTTAACTTTGATAATGGTTTTACTATCTTGACAGTATTCGTTAATATTGCCTGAAGAGTGTGGTCATCAGAAACATGCCTTTCATGGGCACACCTCAGAGTTTCTTCCTTGATTGGAAGATATTGTAATTTGGCTTGTAGTACACTGTATAAAAATTGTACGTTGGGTCTTCGTCACAATTCATTTTTCGCTGGACAAATGTCATCACTCTGTAAGCTGGTCAGATGTAGTTATCTACCTCGCTGCTATCCTCAGGATGTCTTTATTGATTATGAATGGAGTGTGGAAAACCTATTTAACCCAGTGGACTAATACATTACACTGTGTGATTGAAAAGTCTGGGGATTGTCTATTGTCTTGGATGGTTTTGATTTTCTGTCCATCAGAGTGTTGCTTCTCTATATAAATTCTTTAAATCTACAGGCAAAGACGGTTGCACTATACACGTTTCAAAAACTGCTGATAAATTGCAATCAGTACGGAAATATAATATTTTATGTATGTAGAGATATTAAAATAATCAAATGGACTACTTCACTTTGTTATGAAAACCTTTAATTTTCACTGAATATAAGATACAAGTATGACAGAAATAATTGGTTACTGTACCGGCCTCGATGGTGTCATGGTTAAGCTGGTAGGAACAGGGTTTGCAGTCCGGTGTAACCGCTCCCATCCAGAGCAAGTTTTAGCGACGACTCGGTGAATAGGTGTAAGACCACTACACTGACTTCTCTTTCACTAATAACTAGCAACCAACCCACTGCCCAGAACAGACAGCCCAGATAGCTGAGATGTGTTCCCATGACAGCATGCTTGAACCTTAATTGAATATAAACAAGAAAATAAGTTGACATGAATTAATGGTTACTGTTAAAGGGACTAAAATTACATATTAAAGATATTTTCTTCTTTAAAATATTGTCAGTATAAACAAGTTGTTTTTGTTATGCTAATGTTTATAGAAGGCCAAATTGGATTTTACTTTCTGGGGGAGGAGGACAATAATTTTGAATATACAAAAAAATCTGTACTACATGTATGAATAAAATGAATAAAGACTGCTACAAACACATTGGATATAGAGCCACTGGTATTCTCAACAAGACAATGTATTTAGTATGTAATTTTAGTTGCCAAAAGGGCTCTGTTGGTCAGAAACATGTTACAAGACTTCAGACTCAGGATTTGGGATCGATCCCCATCGGTGAATCCCTTGGACAATTTTTCATTCCAGCTAGTGCACCATGACTGGTTTCTCGTTCCAGCCAGTACTCCACAACTGGTGTAACAAAGGCTGTGGTATGTACTATCCTGTCTGTGGGATGGTGCATATAAAAGATCCCTTGCTGTTAATCAAAAAAAGTAGCCCATGAAGTGGTGACTGCGGGTTTCCTCTCGCAATACTTATGTGGTCCTTAACCATATGTCCGACGTCATATAACCATAAATAAAATGTGTTAAGTGTGTCGTTAAATAAAACATTTCCTTCCTTCCATGACTGGTATATCAAAGGCAGTGGTATGTGCTATTCTGTTTGTGCAATGGTGCATATAAAAGAACCCTTGCTATAATGAAACAAATGTAGCAGGTTTCTTCTCTAAGACTGTATGTCAAAATTACCAAATGCTTGACCTCCAGTAGCTGATGATTAATAATCTCAGGACAGTTCCTTTTAATCTGCTTATTTTATACTTTGGCAGTCTCAGCAGACGTTGACCTTGCAAGACAGTGACTGTCTGTTGTATTGCCAACTGGCAGTACAGTTTGCTGGTCTAAGCCTAACAAATGTTTTGGTATTAAGTCCACAAATGATCTACATAGGTCTGTAGGCTACACAAATGCTGGATATTGGAAGTGGTTTCTGACAGGCCGGGAGCGTGTCTTATTTATGAGTATGTGTAAAAGAAGCTAAGCTAATCAACACATTCTCTAGTCAATGTGATTTTGATTTGTTTTCATTTAAGTTTAGGTGGGGGAAGTGCGGGTGTTTGTTGTGCACTTCTTTCCATTTATGTTTAAGGTATGCAGTTTCTGGCACATAGACTGATTGAGCTGTTTGTGTAGAATGTGGTTTAATGGTTATAGTGATTAGTGAGAGAAAAACCAGTGTTGTAATCTTTCACCTAGAGCTGCATTTGAGCCCAAAACCAGTCAGTTCTACACCTGATTGCTTAACCACTACACTAGCAAGGCTAGCTGACTCTGTATTGAACACACCATGGTATGTGTTATCTTGACTGGGATTGTGCATATAAAACTTAAAAAATAATTTGCTACTAATGAAAAAATGTAGCGGGTTTCCTCTCTAAGACTATATGCAAAAATTAACAAATGTTTGACATCCAATAGCCGATAATTAATAAATCAATGTGCTCTAGTGGTGTTATTAAACACAACAAACTTTAACAATATTGAACACTGTAGGTTATCTGCCTTAATTTCTAGTAAAACAACTCACATAGTTTACTTTCTTATACATGTACCTTTACAATAATTGGGCTGAAAAGGAATATTTATCTCGGCTTCATGTAAAATTCTTTAATCTCATTGTTTACCGTTGGACAAATCCCTTATACCCCTGTGGGCGGAGCCAAATTCTCTTATACCCCGTCTGTAATTTCCAACAGTTTCCAGCCACCCCAGTTAATGCTAAAGCAATAATTAGATTATAAATAATATTGATAATCAATCAAGTATACTAAATTAATTTTATTTTTACTATAAAATACACTATTTCAATACTTTCAAAAGCTGCAATGTTGAACTCGGCCACCTAATTACGGTCGTGGTGTTATTGTATTAATGTGCGATTCTTGTTTTTTTTTATTTTTAATCTTTTTATTTTTTTACTACATACATTTCTGATAAAAAATAAATAAATTATTTATTAATATCTGTTTCAGACAATTTTGTATTACAAACATTTGAAGTTAAAAACTTGTTTATTGATGGAACTATCTTTCGTCACTGGCAAGTGGTTTCGTTCGCGTCCGCGTGGTATGGCTGCATTAATAAATTGTTAACAATTATTGTCTGGTGTTATTTATATGGTTTAACATGTCGGCAAGATAAATTCATTGTAGAAGCAACACGAGGGGTATATGGCTTTTTATGTACCCTCTGTGTGCTCTTTTGTAAAAGAACACACAGAGGGTACATAAAAAGCCATATACCCCTCGTGTTGCTTCTACAACTTATAATATATACCTATGCAGGAAGTCGTTTTACAATATCACAACTATCACTAATCAAAATTTTTAAAACAAAATGTTCCTTGAATATCATGCTGATCATGATCATTGTCAGCATCAACATCATCATCATCATCACCACCACCACCACCACCACCACTATCCATCATCATCATCACCATCAACATCATCAATATCATCATAATCATCACCACCACCACCACAACCATCATCATCGACATCATCATCACAATTGTCATCATTATCATCATCATCAACACCAATGCCACCGCCACCACCACAATCATTATCATCATCATCACCATCACCAAGAACAATAATTATTCTTTTTCCAGTTGTCTTGTAAAGCACTCACTACCAGAGAAAAGGAGAAGTAGAAATAATTAGTAAAAACCCCGCAGATCATGTTATAGTATTGTGTCTTCTGCACCTGTTCATATTCAGGTTCCTGCAGATTTGATGCTGGACAATTTACCAGATTGACCATGTTGACAAATCTACCTTTACACGAGGAAGTAATCAATATACAGTGTATAGAGTTGCAGGCTGTCAATTGATAATTGATGAGCATTATCATAGTACATAACACCAAGAATGGCTTGACAGAATATAGATTTTTGTTTAATAACATTAAGAGACAAAACCAGTATCATACACACAAAATCTAACATTTTTAATTCATAACAGTTTTGCAAACACCTGGTGTCATTAATGTTTCAGTGATTTATGAGTACATACAAATCATTACTGTTTATCTTGCCTTGACGAAGTCAACAGGCGAGATATAGGTAGTATATGTACATGTACTTTACAGTGACAGCATCAAGTTTTGAGTTAATTTCCAACGTTAAGGTTTCTTTTTTTTTGTATTTGGATCTATTTCTGACAACTTGTAAATCCTAGATCATTGAATTTCGTTTATAGTTATATCTATCAATATTGATCTTAAAGGAACAGACCCTAGTTTTAGCCCATGAAAATGCACACTAAGTTTGGTTAACACATTTGGATAAAGTTACAATTGAGTGAAACATGAATCTGACTTTGAAATGGTGAAATACCCTCTAAAATAGACTAAAACTTGATTCCATAACTGTTACTTCTCAGACGCATGTGCATTTTTAAAAATATGAGAAATGCATTTTGTGATATTAAAAACACCAGGATGACCAAAAACACTTTGAATGTACAGAAATGGATAATCTAGACAATAAAATCTAAGTTAATGATTTTAGTTATTAAAAATGGCGTCAGTAGTGAAAAATATGCCTTAGTATTTAAAATTTAAGGTATGTCCCTTTAATGAATATTAAAAAATTATTATTATTATTTTTATTGGTTTTTACTTTTGAAATTTAATTAAATTTTTTTAATGAACAAGATATATCTTGAATTCTACATCACAAATTATTTCTTTATTCATTGAATCAGTTTATGGTGGACAATGTATTTAATTCTACTAGATTCATGTTTCATGGAATCAATCACTATTTTTACAAATACCCATTTGAATGCATTGTGTAGAGATACGATCTTGATCATGAATAACGGTTTTTTTAATGATTATTATTATTATTATTTTTTTAATCTTGCCTTTCTCATTCACACTCTCTAAGACTATACTTCCAAATTGCCAAATGTTTTACGTTCAGTAGCCGATTATTAATAAATCAATGTGCTCTAGTGGTATTGTTAAAAAACAACAACTTTATTTTTAACTTTTTGTCACTCAGATTTACATTAAATGATTCTGGTATAAAAAACAAAGACATCAAAACAATGAAATACTAACAAATATGAACCCTTACAACCCTTGCGGTCACGTATACGAAAACATTGCCTGTGGAAATTTTATCAAAATATTTTACTACATTTTCTTCTTGACTTTTAATATGTATGTTATTGCCTAACCATTTAGCTTTTTGTCTTATGGCACTGTTAAATTTAGAAGGAAGTTATTTCATCTGCATTTGCCTTTAAACAATTCCTTTATATCTCACCTTTATGAAGTTCTAGCCAGAGGCCAGATTCACTATTCATAGATTTCCCTCCAGACTTTATTCTAACCTTATTTTCATGCTTATATCCAATTAAGGTACAAGCATGATGTCCTGGGCACACCTCAGCTGTCTAGGACTGTGGGTTAATGGTTAATGGTTGGTTATAGAGAAGTCTGTTTATAGTGAGTGTTCACCTCACCAGTGAGCCAATAAAAATCACTTTGGGCCATGCACCTTTTGTCATATTTATTAGGTAGACATACAAATCACTAATTTTACCTTTAATACCTGTTCAATACTGGGGGTTTTGTGTACATGATACAGACCACAGCATATTCTAGTTTCTGAATTGTAGGAACAAATATAGTTAATATTTTTCACAACAATGGATTAAGAATCTTTATAGTCGATCATGACATGGGTAAAGCTTCACCAATCAATTTTAGATTATAATCGACAATTGGAAAATCACTGACTCTAGTTGGGAGCCTGTAGTGGGATTCGAACCCAGTATATACCAGCTTTAAGGATGATTACTCATCCATTGCACACTCAAGACTGGTGACGTTCCACCGTCTATGACGTTATACTACGGCTGAAGGTCCGATTCACTTTGTATAGGTGTCCTTCCCAGACTGTTGTCTAGATAACAAGATTTCAATACATTGCACAATTAATGTCATCACACTGAGATATAACTGACAGGTCCGTGTTTTATCTTAATTGCCCCGTATTATCACCGACAGCAGATTAGTGACTGCACCGCACTTGATCCCTTTGCAAGACATCTGCCGAGGACAATCGCGGCTTTCCACAAATTCAGGCAGATGATTTACTGGAAAGCAGTGGTACAAATTGCCCACCAGATTTGTGACTATAGGCAATCAATAACTCATTTGTCAAAGATAAACATGTATCTGTGGGCAAACCCAGTGAACCCACTAGGACTTCCAAAATATATTGATGGTATTTGTGGACAGATTTTGTGCAATTGTTAAATATGTAACCGGCCTCGGTGGCGTCGTGGCAGGCCATCTGTCTACAGGCTGGTAGGTACTGGGTTCGGATCCCAGTCAAGGCATGGGATTTTTAATCCAGATACCGACTCCAAACCCTGAGTGAGTGCTCCGCAAGGCTCAATGGGTAGGTGTAAACCACTTGCACCGACCAGTGATCCATAACTGGTTCAACAAAGGCTATGGTTTGTGCTATCCTGCTTGTGGGAAGCGCAAATAAAAGATCCCTTGCTGCCTGTTGTAAAAGAGTAGCCTATGTGGCGACAGCGGGTTTCCTCTAAAAAGCAGTGTCAGAATGACCATATGTTTGACGTCCAATAGCCGATGATAAGAAAAAAAATCAATGTGATCTAGTGGCGTCGTTAAATAAAGCAAACTTTACTTTACTTTGTTAAATATGTGGCATATTTGATGGTGAACCCACTACAATTTTATTGATTCTAAAATTATGTATTTTTCATTTATTAAACTGTCAGTACATGTATGTGTTGGTGGTCTGGGTATGCATCTTTCCAACAGATGAGGCTCATAACTATTAAAGATTGGCAATATTTGGTTTGTGAAACCCCTATAAATGTTGAACAGGGTTAATATAAATCACCGATCATCATTTTGGTTTGTGTAACATATAGACAGGGAATGAATGCATGTTTAACAACAGCCCAGCACAAATATACACATCAGCTGTTGGGTCTCAGGAAAGGTACTATAGACATTGTATAGACATGGTCAAAGATACATGTACTTGTAGCGTACTTCTGTCTAAAATTTATTTAGTTGCTTCAGATAGTAATTTTTCACATCTAGCCTGATAGAATTTAATATATATAGCCCAAATCAAAATTGGTTGAAGTGTTGAGGTAAGGCATCCTGGCACTTCAACAGGATGTCTTTCTAAAAGGTATTTATTTAATAAATAAAAAAACTGCTAGCCTTTTTGTGACACGATGGTGCACAGTGCGCAGTTAATTTAATATTATGTTGTGGATGCGATACAGACCACTATTAGTTAGACATCACAAAAAAGCTCAGTCCAAGACATCATTCTAGCACTCATATGAAACGGTTAATATTGTAAAAACAATCTTGCGTGTGTCAAATGTTGGCATCAAGACTATTTTGAGCTTCTATAGATATTAAGTCAACCATGCTCCAAATAGATGTAACTAATGAAGATATTCTAAGCATTATGTCAAACGTTTCTGCCAGAAGTACAGCACTGTTTTTTTTAGGACTACAAATGTATACAGGTTTAAGTTTCTAGGTCTCTCTATATCTTTGCCAGTAACATAGACAGTATTTATTTGTTAACATCTTAAAAATGTTGAAGCAGTATGTAATACAGTATTTATTTGTTATCACCCTGAAAATGTTGAAGAAATCTGTAACATAGACAGTATTTGTTAACCCATGTAAATGTTGAAGTGTAACATAGACAGTAGTTGTTTGTTAACCCATGTAAATGGTGAAGACGTCTGTAACATAGACAGTATTTGTTTGTTAACCCGTGTAAATGGTGAAGACGTCTGTAACATAGACAGTATTTGTTTACCCGTGTAAATGGTGAAGACGTCTGTAACATAGACAGTAGTTGTTTGTTAACCCGTGTAAATGGTGAAGACGTCTGTAACATAGACAGTATTTGTTTACCCGTGTAAATGGTGAAGACGTCTGTAACATAGACAGTAGTTGTTTGTTAACCCGTGTAAATGGTGAAGACGTCTGTAACATAGACAGTATTTGTTTGTTAACCCGTGTAAATGGTGAAGACGTCTGTAACATAGACAGTATTTGTTTACCCGTGTAAATGGTGAAGACGTCTGTAACATAGACAGTATTTGTTTGTTAACCCGTGTAAATGGTGAAGACGTCTGTAACATAGACAGTATTTGTTTGTTAACCCGTGTAAATGGTGAAGACGTCTGTAACTTAGACAGTATTTGTTTGTTAACCCGTGTAAATGGTGAAGACGTCTGTAACATAGACAGTATTTGTTTGTAACCCGTGTAAATGGTGAAGACGTCTTTAACATAGACAGTATTTGTTTGTTAACCCGTGTAAATGGTGAAGAGGTCTGTAACATAGACAGTATTTGTTTGTTAACCCGTGTAAATAGTGAAGACGTCTGTAACATAGACAGTATTTGTTTGTAACCCGTGTAAATGGTGAAGAGGTCTGTAACTTAGACAGTATTTGTTTGTAACCCGTGTAAATGGTGAAGAGGTCTGTAACATAGACAGTATTTGTTTGTAACCCGTGTAAATGGTGAAGAGGTCTGTAACATAGACAGTATTTGTTTGTAACCCGTGTAAATGGTGAAGAGGTCTGTAACATAGACAGGATTTGTTTGTTAACCCATTTAAATGGTGAAGAGGTCTGTAACATAGACAGGATTTGTTTGTTAACCCATTTAAATGGTGAAGAGGTCTGTAACATAGACAGTATTTGTTTGTTAACTCATTTAAATGGTGAAGAGGTCTGTAACATAGACAGTATTTGTTTGTTAACCTATTTAAATGGTGAAGAGGTCTGTAACATAGACAATATTTGTTTGTTAACTCATTTAAATGGGACCGGCCTCGGTGGCATAGTGGTTAGGCCATCGGTCTACAGGCTAGTAGGTACTGGGTTCGGATCCCAGTCGAGGTATGGGATTTTTAATCCAGATACCGACTCCAAACCCTGAGTGAGTGCTCTGCAAGGCTCAATGGGTAGGTGTAAACCACTTGCACCGACCAGTGATCCATAACTGGTTCAACAAAGGCCATGGTTTGTGTTATCCTGCCTGTGGGAAGCGCAAGTAAAAGATCCCTTGCTGCCTGTCGTAAAAGAGTAGCCTATGTGGCGACAGCGGGTTTCCTCTAAAAAAAAAATCTGTGTGGTCCTTAACCATATGTCTGACGCCATATAACCGTAAATAAAATGTGTTGAATGCGTCGTTAAATAAAACACTTCTTTCTTTTCATTTATATGGTGAAGAGGTCTGTAACATGGACAATATTTGTTTGTAACCCATGTAAATGGTGAAGAGGTCTGTAACATAGACAGTATTTGTTTGTAACTCATGTAAATGGCGAAGAGGTCTGTAACATAGACAGTATTTGTTTGTTAACCCATTTAAATGGTGAAGAGGTCTGTAACATAGACAATATTTGTTTGTTAACTCATTTAAATGGTGAAGAGGTCTGTAACATAGACAGTATTTGTTAACCCGTGTAAATGATGAAGACGTCTGTAACATAAACAGTATTTGTTTGTTAACCCATTTAAATGGTGAAGAGGTCTGTAACATAGACAGTATTTGTTTGTTAACTCATTTAAATGGTGAAGAGGTCTGTAACATAGACAATATTTGTTTGTTAACTCATTTAAATGGTGAAGAGGTCTGTAACATAGACAGTATTTGTTAACCCATGTAAATGGTAAAGATGTCTGTAACATAGACAGTATTTGTTGACCCATGTAAATGTCTGTAACATAGACAGTATTTGTTAACCCATGTAAATAGTGAAGAGGGTTGTAACATAGACAATATTTGTTTGTTAACCCGTGTAAATGGTGAAGACGTCTGTAACATAGACAGTATTTGTTTGTTAACCCGTGTAAATGGTGAAGACGTCTGTAACATAGACAGTATTTGTTTGTTAACCCGTGTAAATGGTGAAGAGGTCTGTAACATAGACAGTATTTGTTTGTTAACCCGTGTAAATAGTGAAGACGTCTGTAACATAGACAGTATTTGTTTGTAACCCGTGTAAATGGTGAAGACGTCTGTAACATAGACAGTATTTGTTTGTAACCCGTGTAAATGGTGAAGAGGTCTGTAACATAGACAGTATTTGTTTGTTAACCCGTGTAAATGGTGAAGACGTCTGTAACATAGAAAGTATTTGTTTGTAACCCGTGTAAATGGTGAAGGGTCTGTAACATAGACAGTAGTTGTTTGTTAACCCGTGTAAATGGTGAAGACGTCTGTAACATAGACAATATTTGTTTGTAACCCGTGTAAATGGTGAAGACGTCTGTAACATAGACAGTATTTGTTTGTTAACCCGTGTAAATGGTGAAGAGGTCTGTAGCATAGACAATATTTGTTTGTAACCTGTGTAAATGGTAGAGGTCTGTAACATAGACAATATTTATTTGTAACCCGTGTAAATGGTGAAGGGTCTGTAACATAGACAATATTTGTTTGTAACCCATGTAAATGGTGAAGAGGTCTGTAACATAGACAGTATTTGTTTGTTAACCCATTTAAATGGTGAAGAGGTCTGTAACATAGACAGTATTTGTTTGTAACCCGTGTAAATGGTGATACGGTTTTATTGTGTGTTCATTAGCAGATTGTAAGTGGTGATTATTGACACCTATTGCTACTGTTACTGCTATAGCCACCTAAATGTATATTTTATGCTTGCTGTTATAAACTTTTAATTAAATGTAGCTTCCTACTTTTTTTCCAACAGTGTCATATTTTCAAAGATAATGAACACCCTAGGTTTACTGTAAATCACTGATGGTCACTCAGGTTTCTATTGAGTTCTTTTCATTACAATAGAATTAAAAATAGAGATAAATGAGATTTCATTCATCTACACAAAATGCTTCTTAATTTAAAGGTTAACTTTAAAAATAAAGTTAAAACCAGCCCCACAAAATATGCTTTGATAAGTTGTAGTCAAATACCAGAAGATGACATTGCATAATTTTTTCAATTAGGATAAGAGCTCTTTCAATTTTATACAAATTGAAAATCCTGCATTATAATTGCTTTTTGGCTTTGAGGAAATAGAACCAAGTGTTAACGCTCTTGAATAGTGTATGTAATTCATATGATTTACTGTACAGTGTATGTACTGAAAACATAAAATGACATTGCATATAAGACGCCCTTTTTTTGGATAAAGTTTGCAACGTTTAGCATAAATATTTTGTAAGACATATTGAAAGCAAAAGTAGGATAAAATTTAAAGTTTGTTTTTGTTTTTGTTTAACGACACCACTAGTGCACATTGATTGATCAATTAATTAATTATCGGCTATTGGATGTCAAACATTTGGTAATTATGACTCATGGTCATCGGAGGAAACCCGCTACATTTTTCCATAAGCAACAAGGGATCATTTATATGCACTTACAGGACAGGAAAGCACATAAAACGGCTTTTCACCAGTTGTAGTGCATTAGTTGGAATGAAAAAACCCCCAAAACAGTCAGTTGAATGGATCCACCGAGATGGTTTGATCCTGCAATGCAAGCATCTTAGGCTCAACCGATTGAGCTAAATCCCGTCCCACAAAAGTAGGATTAACACTTGTGAGGCTGGTTTAACCGTTTCTAGTCATTGTGTCCACTTCTCATCTTTTGATTTGTACTGGCGATCGACTGCCTTCTTTGTACTTAACCCGATAAGGCACTTCACAAGGATCTTTTGGCACTCCGGTCCAGTCACCTACCATACACACATCATGTTAAATATTGTGGGTTTTTTCTAAAACAGTAAAATGATGTCACAGAAGCTATTCTTTTCTTCCATGTTAGATTTTTAAACATTGTTTTCTGATGTAATTTCCACACACATGTAGGTTAATATTTGACTGTTAAGCTATGTGTTCTGTCCCAGACCAGACCACTGGCTATCCAGAGATCGAGCCCGAGATGGACTTGCCCGAAACCTTAGTGGTATAGGGGCATGTTAAAAGGGTACTCCCTCCCTCTCTCTCTCTCTCTCTCTCTCTCTCCCTCTCTCTCTCTCTCTCTCTCTCTCTCTCTCTCTCTCTCTCTCTCTCTCTCTCTCTCTCTCTCTCTCTCTCTCTCTCTCTCTCTCTCAGAGCTATGTAAAAAAAAACAATAGTGGTATGATACCTGTAGTACAGTCTCACACCTCCCTAATGTAGTAATGAGCTGGCACTTGCTCAGGATTGGCGTTAATACCGGAATAACCAACCCAGCAAATAGCTTCCTTAACTTAACGACATTCAAGGCTGGTGGTTCATTTGGTTTGTTCCCCGATGTTTAATTTACTATACATACATGGCACACTCAACAATATAGATCCATCGCGAGGCATCGTGGGATATCTGGATCAAAGACAGAATTAACTTGTCCTTCTCTTGAGGGCTAAAGAAAAGGTAGTTACTTCATCTAGTCGTTCCAGACGGCTGTAAATTATGGGGTATGGCGACTGAAGATGTCTGTTCTTCAGCATCACCTTATGCCAAGATCTGAATAAATTGCTAATATCTGATCTGATAAAAGGGGCCCACAGGCATGCTTAATATCATGATAAGAAATCAATTTCTGCAGAATTGAGACGTGGCATCTAATTAATACATAGCTCGTTTTAATGTTTACGAACGACGTATTGAGATACAAATTGCTTTGTGAAGAGAAAGTAATGCTGGTGAAGGTAGGAAGACATTAACTATTAATAGCGTACTAAGTAATTTGCTGAATGGGAGAATAAGCCTAAGACATAAATCTGAGCATAATAGCATCCACATTCAACATTCCAACTTGAAACCCCAGCAGTTTGAAAATCTTGTGGTGTTAGGGATTAGATTAGGATTGTATTCTATAAAAAGAATGAAATATAACATAAAATATCAGTATCGGTGTATACAGACTAAACAGCAGACATGTTGGATTTTCTGTGTTAAATTTCCCCCAAATGTTTCTGAGATTCACAATATTGTCAAAAATCAGCATGTATGCTTTAGTCTTCAAGTCAGAAAAAAAAATCCAACAAGTTACTTAACTCATTACAAATATTTTTGTGTGTTTTTGACAATATATGCACCACATATGCTTCCCCCTCTTCTCCCCCAAACATATTCTTTTATTTTTCAGTTCCCTAGTCATCTTATCTAAGCCTGAGCTTACAATACTTTAGTCTGCCTCAATTTGTCTGTGTTGCCTTGACATTAAAGTCTGAAGAGATTATTATAGACTGTTATTACTGCTGTATCAATGACCAGACAGGTATAGATCTGTGAAATTGCAAGTGTATTTTACTGTCAATTAAAAAAGAAAAACAAAGAATAAACATTTGGTGGATGTAGGTTTCTTCTCTGTTTTAGACCATGTGTTTAACACCTAATAGACAATCAGTGGTTAATAGTGTGCAAGGATGTTGTTAGATGTGCATCGCTTTCCTCTGAGCAGATTACTGGTTATCTGACAGATGAGAAATGGCTTTTTATTGACTAGGGGAGCCTATTTAATTATCTCAGTGGTCTAACTTGCAGTAGGTCAAAGGATGGATTCACTGCAGCAGAACAATTTGGGAGGTGATGAAGCCACTGTATCAAAGTTAAAAGTTTGTTTTGTTGAATGACACCATTAGAGCATAGATATCATTAAACATCGGCTAATGAAATTCCGGGGTCATGGTGATCACCTGCCCTTGTTTCCCCTGGATGGGGGGTAGGCACAGTGTAATAGGGAATCTGAAGAAGAAAAAAACAAGAAAAAACCCCCAAAAAACCCATAGGCTATTGGATGTCAAACATTTGGTACTTCAGACATAGTCTTTGAGGAAACCTGCTACTGTTTTCCATTTGTAGCAAGGGATCTTTTATATGCACTTTCTCAAATACAGGACATCACATGCCATGGCCTTTGGTATACCAGTATGGCGGGGGGGGGGGGGGGGGACCCAGTGGGAGAATGGGTCCACTGAAAGGATTGAATGCTTCAACCCCAGCACCTCGGTCGAGCGCTCTACCGACTGAGCTAGGTCTTGCCCCACCACTGTATCATGACCGATACATAAATGGTCATGAATAATTTGTGATGTCCTGGCTATGAAAGAAGTGTTTTATTTAACGACACACTCAACACATTTTATTTACGGTTATATGGCGTCAGACATATGGTTAAGGACCACACATATTTTTTTAAAGGAAACCCGCTGTCGCCACATAGGCTACTCTTTTATGACAGGCAGCAAGGGATCTTTTGTTTGCGCTTCCCACAGGCAGGATAGCACAAACCATGGCCTTTGTTGAACAAGTTATGGATCACTGGTCGGTGCAAGTGGTTTACACCTACCCATTGAGCCTTGCGGAGCACTCACTCAGGGTTTGGAGTCGGTATCTGGATTAAAAATTCCATGCCTCGACTGGGATCCGAACCCAGTACCTACCAGCCTGTAGACCGATGGCCTGCCACAACGCCACCGAGGCCGGTCCTGGCTATGAAGTCGTCAATAAAGAAGACATAGACAGACTAATGGATGATTTTCTGATTACATACACAGTTTAGCAAATAATATATAATGAGACAATATGATGTGGAGTCATTAATCAGGCCTTCCCTTCCCTTAGCTGCTTTACCATTTGCTTCCATTCTAATGTGATATCATTAAACAAACCTTCCATTCCCTTTACTGCTTCACCATTCCCATACACTCTTATCCCTCCCCTTCTCTTCCATAGCCTTGTGTCAGGGCTTCTAGATTATGGTAGCCCCACTCCCATGGCTAGTGATATTCAATGTTGGACTAGTAAATAACTACTATTGCCATGCCTGACAGCTAGTGAAAAAAAAGTTGTCAAATGCTGCATTTAAGTCTGTTTTGTAAATATGAATATCCTGCCCCCAACCCCACCCTCCATTCTTGGTGTTTTTAATCGCTATTTCCCTCTTTAGGTAACATATCTGATTATTACTATTAGTAAAATTGTGTTACGTAAAGTAGGCCTAGTGAATTTTTAATCATAGCTAGTAAATTTTTAAAATCAAAGATCCCATGGCTAGCGGATTTTATAAAAATTCTACAAGCCCTGCTTGTGTGGTGTCATTAAATAATCTTTCCCTTCACTTTTCTACATGTAGTTTACCATTCCCTTCCATTCGTGTCACTCCCTTCCCTTCCCTTGCTTTGTGTGCTGTCATTTAATAATGTTTTCCTTGCCTTAACTACTTCACTACCATCCCTTCCATTCGTGTCACTCCCCTTCCCTTCCCTTGCTTTGTGTGCTGTCTTTTAATAATGTTTTTCTTGCCTTAACTACTTCACTACCATCCCTTCCATTCGTGTCACTCCCCTTCCCTTCCCTTCCCTTGCTTTGTGTGCTGTCTTTTAATGTTTTCCTTGCCTTAACTACTTCACTACCATCCCTTCCATTCGTGTCACTCCCCTTCCCTTCCCTTGCTTTATGTGCTGTCTTTTAATAATGTTTTCCTTGCCTTAACTACTTCACAACCATCCCTTCCATTCTTGTCCCTTCCCTTCCCTTCCCTTCCCTTGCTTTGTGTGCTGTCATTTAATAATGTTTTCCTTGCCTTAACTACTTAACTACCATTCCCTTCCATTCGTGTCACTCCCCTTATCCTCCCTTGCTGTATGTGTTGTCATTAATAAGCCTTCCCTTCGCTTAAATACTTCACCACCATCCTTTCCATTCTTGTCCCTCCCCTTCTCTTCCCTTGCTGTATGTGTCATTAATAAACCTTCCCTTCCCTTAACTACTTCACCACCATCACTTCTATTATTGTCCCTCCCCTTCTCTTCCCTTGCTGTATGTGTTATCATTAATAAACCTTCCCTTCCCTTAAATACTTCACCACCATCCCTTCTATTCTTGTCCCTTTCCTTCTCTGCCCTTACGTTATGTTCTTCTATCTCCCCTTGCCTTCCCATCCCATCCCATCCCGTCCCTGCTATAAACCTAAAATCCTAACCTAATCCTAACCTAATCCTTTTATGACAGCAAGTCCTGGGTCTTGTCTCCTACAAATGGCAGATATGTCCCTGTTCCGAGCTCTATGTATAAAGTTAGTTGGCAGTGGCCCAGTGAGATGTTATTGTGTTCAGTGCTGACATCAGGACATAACCTTAGATCTTCAAGCATTTCATGATGGTTATATATGTCAAAACAATCCCCATGACATAAGAACACATAGCCAAAACAGAAGAGAAGATTGGTTCATGCTAGGTGTAATTTCTTCCTGTGCAGCAATCATTTCTCAGCATCTCCAGGTTTGTCTGGATACCTTGATCTCAGTCAGATTTGCTTTACTGTAGGCAATTTGTCACGGGGCAGCACAAACTGCTCTGCCAGCCATGTTAACACTCCCAGCAGAGTTTTTAAAACTGGGTCTTAATAAATCAGATAAAACATCAGCGAAGGTTGGCTATGCAGTTATTTATTTCTCTCTCTATCTCTCTCTGTGTGTTTTGTTTCTTGCTTATCCTAGGCCAAAAAACTAAAGGATTTCTAAAAGTCTTGCCTTTCTGTATCTCTAACTTTGAATTTTTTTTTCTCATACAAATGAGATGTGTTAATTGGACATTTAAGGAATTACATGTAATTTCTAAAGCAGGCATGTAGGAATGGTGGTGGAAGCTGGTGGATGAGGATGGGGTGGGGAGGGGTGGGGGCTCACCTGAGGATGTAAATGTGGGTTTTTTGTCCTCAATGTAAATAAAAATCAGATTTCTCTCCCCCCATGCCCCCCCAACTCCATCCCCAGTAGAGATTGTTTTCCGCATTTCAGATATTGCTCCTATAGGCCTGTATAGTTGTATGGATCATTATAACCATAATGGACCTAATTTATGGGACAAGTTCCATTTCAGAACTTAATTCTTCATCCATCAGTATATCCATCTATCTATTAATCCATCCATCCATTGCCCACAATAAACCCACTCATTCTTTTAATTATTTAAAAAGTGTAGTTTTTGTAAGAATTGAAAGTATATTCCTAGGACATACACTGTGTATGGATCGTATATAATGTGTTAAATAGTTCAAACCACAAGGAGAAAATGAGCATGTCTGAGAAATAAACTTACAACTGAGGTAATTTTCTCGAGTATCATGCTTAGACTTAAGACTGACTGTTGTGTCAATCCAGTGGCTTACCTCTCACTGACAGATACAAGGCACTTGACAAGCTAATTCCAGCTGGCTAGTCTGCCATGGCTTCAAGTTTGTGTCCTCCTTAAATTGAAAAAAAGGAAGAAAGGAATGTTTTATTTAACGACACACTTAACACATTTTATTTATGGTTATAAGGTGTCAGACATATGGTTAAGGACCACACAGATATTGAGAGAGGAAACCCACTGTGGCCACTTCATGGGCTAGTCTTTTCGATTTGCAGAAAGGGATCATTTATATGCACAACCCCACAGACTAGGTAGTACATACCATGGCCTTTGATATACCAGTTGTGGTGCACTAGCTGTAACTCCTTAAATTGTTTTTGGGCAGTGGAATAAATTAATTTTTAGTTTGATGGAAATTAATGATGATGTCTTGATATAATTAAAAAAGTAAAAGTTTGAATGCTACAAAGAAAAACATTATAATATATAACTGTTATATTTTTCAATAATTGTAAAACTAGATTTTGTACTATATTTCACACTGATAACACCAGTACTGATGAATTAGTATATTTTTATTTTTATACAAATGTTTTTATAAATGTGTTTATCAATCTCAAAGAAACTAAATTCTTAAGTTTTTTATTCCAAATTTTTATGTTCTGTTATTTAATTTGCCTTAATGCATAAATTTTTGGATATATCATTAAAAGGTAATAATTTGTTTTTGTAAGACTGAAATGTATCACCACAAAAAAAATTGTGTTTGAATATATTGTTTAATTTAGATACATAAATTTGGTGACAACTGCCTTGGTTCTGATTTTTGACAAGTCACAGCTTCAATCTTGTTAACATCACTAACCATGGTTTCCAAGGCTTAAAACATTTCTGTTTAACATAAAAAGGTACTTCAAATGTCATCTCAACCAGAAACACAATGGATTTTAAAAAATCAATAATTTAAACAATTCATGTTTAAATGTGTACTTTTAATACCAGCAAAGCTGTAGCATGAATAAGAATAAGAATTTGGATTGTCAATCATTTCATGGGTGTTCCACACATAAATAAATTACAATTACATAAAAATACACATTTAGTTAATTAACAGTAATGATAAAATTCAGGATTTGAAATAAGCACTTGTCTTGACAAGAAAAAATCTGCTTGGACAAATAAAATGTAGCAGAACGGTTGTCTAGTGCACATGTAAAAATGTATAATGCTGTTTCATTTTGATAAATCAAAAACATTGCCCTTGCACTTGAATAAAACTGACAACTCATATGGACAAAAGTGAAATATTGGTGGACAAGTAGATTTCTAGATGTACTTGTCTTGAGGACTAGTGAAATATGCTTATTTCTATTGCTGTGAAATGATACAAAATAAATGACACCTTTGTCAAATTAAGTACTAGTAATAAGCCAGAAATATTAAGTGAAAATATTGGTGGACAAGAGGGTTTCTAGATGTATTTTTCTTGAGGACTAGTAAAAAATTATGCTTATTTCTACTGCTGTAAAAGTGATACAAAATAAATGACACCTCTGTCAGATTAAGTAACAAGCCAGAGGTATTTTTTGACACTGTCCAATAACTAGAGTCATGTCTTGAAATGATCTCCGCGATCACGTGGACAGAACACGAGTCGAATAAGTAGCACCTGCAGTGTGACCAGTTTCAGTGGAATCGCCTAAAGACGTACAAAATTGATGTCTTGTTCCTTTTATTGATTTCGTTAGCACTTTCCTCGAGAAAAAGTAATCTAATTAAACACATGTTCTACAACTCATTTTGCTTCAATTGTTTTTTTTCTCTCATCAAGCTGGCACTGATACACAGAATCAAGTTGAGCATCCACTAAGTAGTATTGATGGTCCACATTGATCGGTGGGGATGCATCAAGTGGGTTTTTAATGTGCATCGCTTGAACCGTAACAACTATTTGGCGCGAATGGAAAAATCATTTTATATAGCATATCTCTTGCATCTAACTTTTGATCTAGTACTTGTTAACATTGCACAGTGTACTTAAAGATAGATTTTGTTTGTTGGGATTTGTTTTTTGGGTTTTTTTATGATGCGGTACTTAACATTTATTTTGAGAGTGCTCTGGTTTCTTTTATATGCCAGTATAAGAAAATACGCTATTTGTTTGGTTCAAAATAAATGGTGTTGTAAGCATCTTGTGACATATTGATTGCTAAACCCTATTGTTTTTTCCTGAAGCCCTGGTGATGTACAAAATTTTCGAAACTCATTTGAGAAATTGTATTACAACAGTTTGTATTAATTCCATTTTAACTGATAGTAATGCATACATCCCAGGTACACTTATGTGGGCAAATACTTAAGTTATCTATATAAGCTGTTGGTGCAGGAAAGAAGTGATTGTTTAATAAATAAAAAAAAGTCATTGTAGTGATTTCCACTACCAATAAAGCCTCAAAACTTAAAACTGTCTAGAATGGAATGTAGAATGAGATGTCAAGTCAGCATCTACCATTTATTAAACCTGGTTAAAAGTATTGCACAGTGCATCCATATATCCATCTTTCTGTAAATAATTCCATGTGAGGCCCATGTACCCAGTGCTTTATTACCAAACCTCAGGTGTGGGGTGGTGAGTGTTTGGTCACTTGTAGATTTTGATTGGACTCTCAAAAAAGTTAATAGTGATCAATTGTACATCCATCCAGTATTCCCATTATTCATTCATCCATCCCTGCATATTTTAATTTTAACTTACACAAAATTATTTCTGATTTTACAGGTTTCAACGTAAAAATTTTGTTATTTATGGCAATTATTAAAGGCTTTTTTCTGTAGGTAAAATTGGTTGGAATTTTGAAACTGCCAACAGCAATTTTAAATCAGTAATGTTTGATACAAAAAGTCAAAAACCAATAATTAACCCTTTCACCAATGGCATTCATTTTTATCGACAGTTCATATTGCAACTTCAGCAGTTGCCGCCAGTGACACCATAAAGTTCTAGCCAAGAGTATATCAGTGACTTCAAGTAAGACAAAAAACGTGTCATTCAATCTTCACATGTCATCACTGCGTAGTTAATGATGTCCTTCATAGTACATGTCATTGTCCTTTTATTTCTCCACATTAACAAATTGACAGACAACATGCCCTCAAAAAGAAGAGCACCATTAAAAACTCTCGAGAAGAGTACACACACAGACAAGATGAGTGTTAGCTGAAGTAGAATTATGTCATACACATCACTAGAGATGATACCTGACAAAGCAGTTTGTGTTTCTAGTACCTGTCTTTAGAGACTGCTGACAACTAACTGACATATTCTAACGTAAATGCCTTTCCAATAATCAATAGCATGATTGCTCTGTAAACACTCTGTATCAATACAAATTATAATAATGTTTAGTATCTGCTGTACCATGACACAAAAAAAGACGAATTTGTGTTAATTTCATTTGTTTGTGCAAATTAGATATGACAGCCGTTGCTCGTGTGTCAATAAGTTGATTTTGATCATGTTTCACCAATCCTAAGGTATCACAATTTAGGTTATGATGGCCATTTGTAGAAAACATTTTAGCTGCAAAAGTGTACTTCACCTTTTTGTTATAAGGCAGGATAAACTACAAGTATCTTTGTGGATATAACATTTTTGATTAAATCCACAAAGTATTGTTAGACATTGGTGAAAATAATTTTATAATTAGAAAGCAATTGCCATAGTTGCAGTTTGATTTGCCATAGGTAAAGGATTTTACTGATTGCAGTTTTTTGCCACTAGATAAAAAAAAAAAAATCTTTTTCTTTTTACATTCGCTGCAAAAGTTTTTGGTTTAAAATTGCCATTGGAAGGCTCAAACTTGATGTATGTAAGCATTTTGCCTATGGGAAAAAAAACATTTAAAAATTGCCATAGATAATAAATTCTGAAGTAATTTTAGTGATTTGTTTGTAATTTGATTATGCTGAATGCCTATTTAACAGTCAGTTATTGATAGAAAGTTGTTTCCAAATGGTCCCATTATGACACAGTATCTGTTTGTGAAGTACTGCAGAGGACAGAAGCATACAGTATCTGTTTTTAGTGTCAGTTTTGAGTCCATTGTCCATTGTAACCGGCCTCGGTGGCGCAGTGGTTAAGCCATCGGACTACAGGCTGGTAGGTACAGGGTTCGCAGCCCGGTACCGGCTCCAACCCAGAGCGAGTTCTTAAGGGCTCAATGGGTAGGTGTAAGGCCACTACACCCTCTTCTCTCTCACTGACGACTAACCAACTAACAACTAACCCACTGTCCTGGACAGACAGCCCAGATAGCTGAGGTGTGTGCCCAGGACAGCGTGCTTGAACCTTAATTGGATATAAGCACGAAAATAAGTTGAAATGAAATGTCCATTGTAAAAGCGAGGATTTTTTCTTCTGTTGCCTAACAACCATCGCAGAACTGATCAGAATGCAGCAGGTATTGGATTGGAAGTGTGCCAAGTACCAATGTCAAGTCGTTTTGAAAGGCCAAATTAGTTGAATGATGGTTCACAGTTAACACGGTCATTAAAGGGGGAAAAAAAGTGGGCAGGATTGCTCTATCGCAGTGCTGAGTTAATGGCAACAATAGTGGCTTGAAATGAGGCCATCCTGCGGCTGGCTTCCCGTGATGAGTGGCTGGAGGTGTATTTGAATAATCGTTGTCACCCCAGTCTGCAAGTGGGTTCATCATTTTAACACATTACACAGTGAAAACATTAGGGTTTTTTTTGCAACCCAATATGGTAACCTGGGGTTTGGGCACTTTCTGGAATGCAAGCCCAGAAATCAATATATTTTTTTTTCATGGTGGGTGTTATAGATTTCTGTCCAGTTTAAACATCATTGCATTGGAATTTTTTTGTTTAAAGCTGCCAACAATTAGAGTAGAGTGCATGTAAGGAAGATAATGTTTTTAGTATTAATTATTAATGTGTTATCTTGTATGTACTAGTGAATAATGCATACATATCATAGACCTCATAAGTAATGTTTGCATTTGATCTAAGGTATTGTTATTCATTCATTTATTCTGTTGTTCTTTCTTTCTTTCATTGATTCATTTATTTATTTATCTATTTATCCATCCATCCATCCAGTCATTCATTCATCCATCCATCCATCCATCCATCCATCATTCCATTCATTCATCCATCCATTCATTCATCCATTCATTCATTATTTATTCCTGGGATCGATCCACGTCGGTGGGCTATTTCTCGTTCCAGTCAGTGCACCATGACTGGCATATCAAAGGATGTGGTATGTACTACCCTGTCTGTGGAATGGTGCATATAAAAGATCCCTTGTTGCTAATTGGAAAGAGTAGCCCATAAAGTGGCGACAGTGGGTTTCCTTTCTCAATATCTGTGTGGTCCTTAACCATATGTCTGATGCCATATAACCATAAATAAAATGTGTTGAGTGCATCGTTAAATAAACCATTTCCTTCATTCCTTCAATCTACCATCCATCGATCCATTCATTCATTCATCCATCCATTCATTCATTCATTAACTTTTTATCCATTGCTCATTCTATTTATTTCGAGATGTGATAATTTACTAATTAACCTATATTTAGGTAATGACAAAATGCTCTACATTTTGCCGCTCTTACAGATGAACTATGTGTCCTGTGATTGTCTTTTTAATCCTGGATGTGACCAGTTCTGCTCTTCCTATTGATTTTCTCTCCCAAGTGCTTCAGACTGGGACATGTCATATGTATACAAGGTTTCTGCTGGCAGATTGTCATTGGCTGATTGCTGCCAGGACTGGTTCTGTGGCTGTATGTAATGGCCGTTACAAATTGTTTTATAGACTGGTTCCTTGGCCTGTAATCCAAATGTACTTTCTTAATTCATTACGTCCCAATAATTTATTATGATGGCTTTTCACAGTGTGTAGTTGTTGAAGAGCTTTGTGCAATGTATTAAAATATATACATTTTCTGGTTGAGGCTAAAGTTATGACTGTGCCTGTGGATATTTTGAGAACTAAGCTTGCAATGACAGAATTAACATTCCATGTACCATCAGTAATTCACACTATGAATACTAAAGTTTAGACCCAATAACCAGTCGGGGTTTTTTTTCCACTTGTACTGGGAAGTTGTTAAACATTCATTTATTCATTCATTATTGGCATCTCTGATTAGTGTTATTCTGTCTGAGTAATAGGAATGCTGAAGAAAATGCCCCACCTCTGAATATGAATAGAAGAGAAAATGCATCGGCCACCTCCTTGTACAAACTCAATCAAATACAACATACAACCTTCAGGCCTCTGAAAATGGCAAAAACAGTCACTTTGTTTACACATTGCTCTCATAAGTCAAATTTTGCATCGGCTGATTTTTAGTTCACACATTTAATTTAGCAGATTATTTATATGGTCATGATGGGTATGCCAAAAAAGAAAGTCATTACCTGAATCTGTTTGGGTTTTTTGTGGCCCCAAAATAGCATATGCAGATGTTCAATTCTCAAGAGGCTTGGTCTTAATGTCTCCTGATCAAGATGGTGTGGGGTTTCCAGGGCTCAAACTTAACTATGACACCAATGGCTATTGCCAGCATTCAGATATATAAACTGATGTAGCAACCCCTGCAATTAACAAAATGTCCACGGCATAAAAACAAACATGCTATTGAAAAAAAACACCTGAATTTAGTGCAAGGCAAAAATGTGCCTTGAAGAATTAAAAACTCCATGACATTGCAAATTGCCGTGGGCAACTGCACGGGTAGTGTAGGCACTGGAAAAAGATTACTGCTGTTGGTAAAGCTTTTTAACGATGACAACCTGGTATACATTATCTGCCAGTATTTAACATTTATACATTTAAAATATGTCTACATACAGAAGCCTTAGTTATGGTTATTTTTTAAAAACATTGCTGTATAGGCAGGTTCAAAATTGCCATCAGTTTACTGTTTCACCCATGGCAATGTTTTTATTACCGAGGGTGACAAATTCTTACGTTCGAGACCTGGATTTCTGTGTGCTACAACTAATATAGAAAAGCTGAGAAGATGTAACCTGTTTTTACATTAACACAAAATTATTAGACACAATTAGGATACAATGCTAGTAGACTTAACAAAGTTGAAATTCTTTAAGTTGTAGAATCAATCTTAAAGGTGCTATGTCAAATTTGACCACAAAGAATTCGACATAAATTTAGTGTGTTGAATGTGTACACATATAACAATGACGTCACTAATTAATGTGTGTTACACACTCAAGATTCCCCCCCCCCCCCCTTAAAAATAAAATACAAATTCTACTAATAAATGAAATTATTTAGCTGTAATTTCAAAGCAAAAATCAATAAATATCTTTGGCGAGAACTGCCATTATTGCAACTTTGACATAACACTTTTAAGTCGGCAGTCCCATCTGGGTTTTCTCCAACCCATTTAGTACCACAAAATCTTTGCTTATGCCATACTGTCTGTGTGTAAGTACATACAAAATATATGTTTCTCTTTCATAGGGTGGGTTGGATTTAGCTCAGTCAGTAGAGTGTTTGCCTGAGGTGCTTTGTTTGCATGATCGAACCCCCTCAGTGGACCCATTCTCTAAATGGGTTTTTCTCGTCCCAAGCAGTGTCCTACAACTCATATATCAAAGGCTGTGGTATGTGCTGTCCTGTCTATGGAAAGTGCACATAAAAGATCCCTTGCTACTAATAGAAAAATGTAGTGGGTTTCCTCTCTAAGACTACATGTCAGAATTACCCAATGTTTAACATCCAATAGCCGATGATTAATAAATAAATGGGCTCAAGTGGTGTCATTAAACAAACCTTAACTTTTTTCTGTTAATTGTTAGGATTACATGTATGCTATGTGTTTTTCTCTCTGTCTAGACCACATTTTGAAATAACCACATGTTAGATTAAACACCAGATAGCTGCTGTTTAAAATGTACGAAAAAATAATTCAGCATATATTCCTTTCCTACTGGAGTGGGACATAGCTTAGTTGTACAGCACCCATTGGGCTATTTCTCGTTCCAGCCAGTGCTCCACAACTGGTGTAACAAAGGCCGTGGTATGTTCTGTCCTGTCTGTGGGATGGTACATATAAAAGATCCCTTGCTGATAATCAAAGCAAGTAGCCCATGAAGTGGCAACAGCAGGTTTCCTCTCTCTCATTATCTGTGTGGTACTTAACCATATGTCCGACGCCATATAACCGTAAATAAAATGTGTTGAGTTTGTCGTTAAATAAAAACATTTCCTTCCTTTTCTTCTTTCCTCATAATTTAAACAAAAAGTATCTGCCTCACGGGTTTTACAATCTATAATGCCCATCATAGATAAAATGTGATGCAAATGAATCATTTTGTTTTTGCCAGATGGGACACATGTGGTTCACTGCTTTATTACATTAGTTCAATTTAGGTCTAATATGTCCAGTAGACCATTATATGTAGAGCTCACTGATGGGCAGATTGACCGTTCATTCGCATCGTTTAGAGCTTTATGCAGATGATGATAATATACATGTAAGTAGCTCTAGAGCCATGTGTAATAATTCTGTAGAGCAGTAAAGTTGTTATTTGATAGCTTGAAAAATAATTGGTTTTGCTGCACATCACCACAACAGGCCGTGGTATGTGCTTTCCTGTCGGTGGGAAAGTGCATATACAAAATCCCTTGTTGCATTAGGAAAAATGTTGCGGGTTTGCTCTGATGACTATGTGTCAGATCTACCAAATGTTTGACATCTAATAGCTGATGATTAATTAATCAATGTGCTCTAGTTGTGTTGTTAAACAAAACAAACGTTTTTTTGCTGAACAAAAATATGTACATGTATATAGGTTCCACCAAGACCAAAACATTTTTGTTTAGCTCCATTTCTCACCATAGGTCTTAGATCAATGAAACTTGGTTTATAGTTTAAGGTGGTGGGCAGGGGTAGGTGATTCCAGCAATATTTGTTGCACTAATAATACCATTTAAGCAAAATGGTCAACTTGGCATTTCCAACAGCATCAAATAAGTTCCCCTTACCTTTATCAGTAACAGAGGTTATAATTGTGGGTGGAGAGAGAAATCCATGAAAAGATTTGTCATCTAAATAATATACAGTGTATGTATGATGAAGCAGAATGCATATCATACTAAGGACACCTGCCTGGGGCCTAATTCACTAAACTCTTGCAACTTTGTGATCTCGCAGTGCAATGCTAAAAGACTTACAAAGAGGATGCTTTGTTGTCTAGCAGAGCCTAAGAAACCTTTGTGAATTTGGCCCCTGATCTGCAAAGAAGTTAAAACTTTGCAACGCTATTAGGGTATTGGATATCAAACAGTTGGTAATTCTGACATGTTTTCGAGGGAACCCAGTTCATTTTTCCATTATCAAACAAGTGATCTCTTATATGCACTTTCTCACAGACAGGACACTATATATACAGTGACCCCCCCTCTTAAACTGGACAGCCTTGGGATCAAGACAGATGTCCAGTTTTAAGAGGGATCTGGTTTAGAGAGGTTAAGTTCTGTACTGTTTTTTAAAAAGGGACTCCATAAAATGTTTGGTATTGAGAGAATAACAGTTTACAAACGGTCCACTTTTGAGAGGTTTCACTGTATAACTTATGTTATGCCAATATGGGGAACTTGTTGGGATAGAGTTGTGGAGGGAGACCCTGTTAGTCCACCATGGAGGTTCGTTCCTATGACCCAAGCACATCATCCGAGCACTCTACTTACTGAGCTAAATCCCACACACCTCAAGGTGCATTAGTTCTTAGGATCAACCATATAGATAGACTACTAAAATGCATGATACTAAAAAGGTGTAGGTATTTAGCAGTTTTACGGCACTTGCGTGACAGGCCTTTAAAAGATGTGCATTGTAAACAGCTGACGTTTCACCAGTGTCTGGAGTGAGTATTTATAATTAATGACCTGTGTAATCCAACTATTCTGCAGGTAATCAAGTGCTGTCATCACGATTCCACAGTATTTTAACCACTATTAATGGCTTATAAATTACTGTCAGTTTTCACAAAGAGGGTGGCCTGGCAGGCTTACTGTAGTGGGTGACTGGCAGGGCTAAGCCTTCAGGAGATTTTTCTGCTCATGCTTGTTTTGCAGTAAACATGAAAATTCTTAAATCTTGGCTTTAAAGTGTCTGGGGCTGGACATAGCCCAGTAGTAAAGCACCCACCTGATGCGAGTGTTATCTAGGATCGATCCCCATCGGTGGGTCCATTGGGCTAATTCTCGTTCCAGCTGGACATAGCCCAGTAGTAAAGTGCCCGCCTGATGCGAGCGCAATCTAGGATCGATCCCCATCGGTGGGTCCATTGGGCTAATTCTCGTTCCAGCTAGTGCATCACGACTGATATACCAAAGGCTGTGGTATGTACTGTACTGTCCTGTCTGTGGAGTGGTGCATATGAAAGATTCATTGCTACAAATGGAAAAATGTAGCAGGTTTCCTTTCTAAGACATGTCAAAATTTTACCAAATGTTTGGCATTCAGTAGCCGATGATTAATAAATAAATGTGCTCTAGTGGTGATGTTTGACTAAACAAACTAATTTTAACTGTAACTTGTCTAAAATAGTGGACTTAGTTGGTATTAATATAGCCATGTAATTTTAAATCATGTCCCAAATTTAATATGCAATTGGGAAATAAATAAGACAAGACATGCATGATCAGTCATGCGATTTTCAGAAGCTTGTATTAAATTTTTAAATGAATAATAGAGGGTTTTTTATGTGTACTTTATCACTGGTAGAACAACAATCTCTACAGCCTTTGATGTAACAGTTCTGAAGAACTGATTGAACTGGGTAACCACCTGATGGATCACTAACTGAAATTAATCCAGTGACCCACATGACCTTAAGCTGGATTGCTGTGCCCACCATAATTCCCAGTGGTAAACAGTGTGCTATTGCCCTCGGTGGTATAGGAGTGGTATAGGGGTTTAGACGTTATGGCTTTAAGGCAGCTTGGTACTGGGTTCGCACCCCAGTACCGATTCCCATCCAGAGTAAGTAGTTTTAATAGCTCACTGTCGAAGTGTCAGACCACTACACTGATTTCTCTCTTACCAACCACTAACAATTAACAACCAACTCCTTTCATGGACTGCTCCACAAGGCTCAATGGGTAGGTGTAAACCACTTGCACCGACCAGTGATCCATAACTGGTTCAACAAAGGCCATGGTTTGTGCTATCCTGCCTGTGGGAAGCGCAAATAAAAGATCCCTTGCTGCTAATAGGAAGAGTAGCCCATGTAGTGGTGACAGCAGGTTTCCTCTCAAAATCTGTGTGGTCCTTAACCATATGTCTGATGCCATATAACCGTAAAATAATGTGTTGAGTGCGTCGTTAAATAAAACATTTCTTTCTTTCCTTTCATGGACAAACAACTCAGATAATGTGCTTGAATATTAACTGGCTATGAAAATAAAAGGAAGTAAAATACTGTGTTTAAACAGAAGCATTCTTTTCCTGTTTTTGTTTCTGTTCATTTGGTTGCCCAAACGAAACATATATGCATGGTGACTAGACGGGATCTAGCTCAGCAGGTAGAGTGCTCACCTAAGGTGCTCACCTCATAGGATTGAGTCACCTCAGTGGGCCCATTCTCAGATAGGTTTTTTCCCATCCCAACTAGTGCCCCATGACTGGTATAGCAAAGGCTGTGGTGAGTGCTGTGCTGTCTGTGGGAAAGTGCATATAAAAGATCATGGACAAATGTAATGGGTTTCTTGTAAGACAAAGTATCAAAAATTACAAAATGTTTTGACATCCAATAGCCGATTCAACCAGTGCACCACGACTGGTACATCAAAGGCCGTGGTATGTGCTATCCTGTCTATGGGATGATGCATATAAAAGATCCCTTGCTGCTAATCGAAAAGAGTAGCCCATGAAGTGGTGACAGTGGGTTTCCTCCCTCAATATCTGTGTGGTCCTTAACCATATGTCCGATGCCATATAACCGTAAATAAAATATGTTGAGTGCATTGTTAAATAAAACATTTCCTTCCTTCCTTCCTTCCTTCCTTCCTTCCTTCCTTCCAATAGCTGATTCATGATTTAAAAAATCAATGTTTTCTAGTGGTGTTGTTAAACAAAGCAAACCATAACTTTAACTTGTTGATGGTTGCTTGGATTGAGAGAAGGAGCCTACCCATTGGTATTAGTCTGGCTCTATTCCCATACCTAATTATACTTTGCTGTATAATGTTGCCATACATTTTCTATATCTAAATGGTATACATTTTATTAGCTGCACATGACTTGCAAGCAGAAATCTCATTAACTAAACCTGATTAATGATTTTATCGAACATTTTATGCACCAGTTTGTAATTTTTAACACATTTTTCTCTTCCTTCACTCCACCATTCTGAATGATGGTTGAATAATTAACTGACAACTGTGAGCTCAGAAAGCGAATCTTGTACAGTTAATGTTTGAACAAATGAAAATATCCAGCTTTGAGTCTGATATTGACTGCTGTAACAGAAAGGAATAAAAAACTAACTTGTGTATCTATGCAATATCTCCAAGCAACTGCAGGCAGCATATTAACAGGTTTTTTCTTCTGTACTTTGTGCTCCATAGAAAAAGGTTCACACAAATACCGTAAATCAGGGAATAAAAGTCAAGAGACTTTTTTCCCCCATTATGAAACCATTTTCTGTTGCAGCCTTATTCAGGATGGCATATATCCGCTGTATCACCAAGGTGTTTAACAACACTACTATAGAAAGAAAGAAATGTTTTATTTAACGACACTCTCGTCACATTTTATTTACAGTTAAATGGTGTCAGACATATGGTTAAGGACCACACAGATACTGAGAGAGGAAACCCACTGTCGCCACTTCATGGGCTACTTTTTTTGATTAGCAGCAAGGGTTCTGTTATATGCACTATCCCACAGACAGGATAGCACATAGCAGGGTCTTTGATATACCAGTCGTGGTGCACTGGCTGGAACAAGAAATAGCCCAATGGGCGCACCAACAGAGATTGATCTAGACCGACTGCGCTTCGAGTGAGCGCTTTAACACTGGATCCATTTTTATATATATCTTCATTTAAGATAAATTGTGGTTGTTAATAGCTACACAGACTATGTTGAGAAATCTCCATTAAATTATGACTCCTTATTTATTCCTATTGACTCCCATGTTTTGAATTCTGTTTTGCTAGGCTCAGACTACCAACTGTCAGCAGAAAATCAGCCAACTCGACAGTTGCGTTGTAATTTCGCCAACTCCTGACTTAATGACGGGTGTGCTTAGATTAACAACTAATGAGTAATACGATGAGAATATAGTTGTAAGTGCACTCAGACTAGCATCGTAACAGCAGAAAGTTGACTGACTTTCTGTTGGCAGTTGGTAGTTTGAGCCTAGTATTAATCATACTGACTGCAACAAATAAGTGACAAATATCTGACAATCACAAATACTAATAAACTAATGAGATAAAATCATAGTTGAAATACAGTAGAAACTCATTGGTTCGAATGCTGAATAGTCAAACGTACTGCTACCTGATGTTGTTACGAGTGGCAATAACATAGATATGAATATACTGTATTTCATAAAGTATTAGCAGTCTTAAAATTAACGAAATCCAATTAAGTTACATATTAGTGACCTAGAACTTTAGCGAGGTCATCATATCAGAAACTAAAAACATAATAAGCTTAAGTTGTTTTTGACAAATCTTGACCTTGTGCAGCTTACAGACATCTTGAATATAGAACATTGTAGTAATGTGCATGCTAACTAACTACTGTTATTCACAGACAAAAAATTGCAGAAATGCTTTTTGGAACAGTCTGTTGTATGTCTTTTTAAATTTAGCGTCATAAAATATTAGCGTCTTGTATGACCTTTCCTGATTTACAGTATCAACAAGGGATGATAACAGTTCTTCCTCTGTTAAGCGAGTGCATATTGTAGTTGATTAAATAAAATCAAAACAAGTCATTCCTTCTTGATTATACTAGCACTAAATATTTCAAACTTTGTTTTGCAGTATGTAACACAGATACATGTAATCTCTTGGTATATTTTATTGCATACGAAATTATAAACAAATAAATACACGTTGAGTTTTAAATTGTTAATTCAACTTATAAAAGGTCATGGATACTCTCAAAGGTGGTCAAATGCATGCTTTGAACTAGCCGATGGGTCGAACAAATTATTGTGCCCCAACCGTGTTCGACACAGTGGGATTCTACTTTATATAAAATATTTTCTCAAATTCAGAACTATAATCCTGCTTTATGATCTTTTTATCCTGCCTTGCGTGGTCATTTGATTGTTGGGTTCAGAGCTGGTGTTTCTACAGATCCTAAGAAGAAAGCAGTTTGCCATAAAAGATTTTTTTCTTTATTAAAAACATGCTGATAGGTTCATAGCGGATATTGATTTTCAGTCTGTATGTGTCGGAGACCGACCAGTATGAGGCCTGTATAAAGCAATCACTGCAGATTTAAGAAACACCATTTGTGCTTCGCTTGTTTGTAATTAATTTAATCACCATCGTCGAAGGCAGAGATTACTGCAGATTGATTTGTATGCTTACCACACTTGGGTGTATGTTGTGTAGATATGTCTACCATGTATGATTGTAGTTTATTGATGTCACGTCTTGGTCAGGTGGTTTGTTGCATACAAAGAACAACAATGTGTATGTGTACATTGATTTTATACTCGTATCGCATTGTTGTATAAATGATTGTATGCTGTTAATACTTAACAAATTTATGTGAATGAACATTCATAAAACCCAAGGAGTGGGAAGTCGCCCAGTGGTAAAATGCTCGCTTGATCGGATCGGATCGATCCCCGTTGGGCTATTTCTTGTTCCAGCCAGTGCACCATGATTGGTATACCAAAGGCCATGATATGTGTTATCCTGTCTGTGGGATGGTGCATGTAAAAGATCCCTTGCTACTAATGGAAAAATATAGCAGGTTTCTTTTCTTAGACTATATGTTAAAAATACCAAATGTTTGACATCCAATAGCCAATGATTAATAAATCAATGTGCTCTAGTGGTGTTGTTAAACAAAACAAACTTCTGATCAAACCCAAATGATAGTAATTAATTTTCATGTCACTAAGTGCCAGGTTATATTTGTTTAATTTTGGTCATTTACATGTTGGTTTAACATTTTATACAAGTGACATATTACATCTTATTGAATTGGCATGTATGTTAATTTTGGCTTTCTGAATTGTATGATCTTAATATACATGTATGTATTTCCTAATGGCTAAATTTTTTTCCCAATGTTACACTTTTTTAATCTTAGCTTCTTATCAACACATACATGTATGTACCATAGCCTAAAGATCCATTGACACACATGTATGTATACAGTCAGAAATATACACACATTAATTGTTTGATAAAAAAAATATTATTTCATTGCTCAATCAGCACAGCATAAGTTCAATGTGTGTATATGCACACTGCATTCCATGTTGACTGATTTAATTTTTAAAATTTTAAACACCTTTATTTGTGTCACTAAATTGCATCCATTGCTGTTAATTTCATATTTGTTGGCCATCTATCATGTAATGCTAACACAACAAATTCACAGCCTGCCTTAATTAAGTAACCATTTAACTGACCATGACTGTCATTACAAGCAATTCACATTTTTGAAATATCAGTCACAATCAAATGATCACCAAAGACCAATGGATTTTATTGCAGCATTAAGTAGCCTGTGGTCTAGTGATCAGAATGTAACAGCTTCCACAAAAGTGCCAAAATACAGGTATTTAAAATTAAAAAATAGCCTGAACTGTCAGTCACTGTGAAATTGCCCCGGAGTTAAAAAAAATAATGGTTATAATATATACTGTATTGTATACCTTCACTGAGGAGCACTTGACTTACATATGGATATAGCATATGTGTCAATGAGTCTGGAATAAGTTATTTAATAAGAAAAACAAAATCTATTTTTCGCATCTATTAATTTATTTATTCTTTGCAGAAAAGCTCTAGAGATTAAAAATAGGCAGTATAATTCCATCCAAGCATTCTTAATTAGATTAAGTACCAAACTGGTAATGCTGGCTGAAATTTCAGCTTGAGCTGCCATGTGAAAGTTTGTGTCTTTGAAGAATCATCTGTAGGTCATTGGCATGGAAACCAATTGTGCACACACTGTAATGAATTACTACTACTAGATTCATTATCCTCATTTGTGATGAGATCACAGGATTGTCAACCTTTAGGTCACAGAGAGCAAACCTACAAGATGGCAGTCCTTAGTGTGACACACATATAGTGTGAACCTACAAGGTGGCAGTCCTCTTATGTGACATTCGGCCATCTTGCTGTCCCCTGGAGGAGATCATTTTACTTTTGGTAGAATTACAATTTAGTGATTCACAGTGGCATGCAGTGCATCATCAATATTGGAGAGAGACATACTCCACTGCCATCAAGTCTTAACCCATAGTCACCAGGCAGCTTCATTATGGGCAGATAACAGCAGAAAGATTGACCATCTTAATACAATTTATTATTTCCAGATACAGTGCACTAATACAGCAAGGGAATATAGAGAAATAAATACCAAGTTTGATCTGCTGGAGACATCTGTGTATGATTCGGTCATTGACTTGACCAGTGCCACTCCTGAGTGTTATTGATTTTGTAGCTGGTTCACATAACTTTAATTTTGTGTACATGGCCTGCATTACTGCTTTTGTTAAGGCATTGCCACAAGAATACTAATGAAGGAATTTGCTTTTTGTCAAAACTACTCCTGTTGCTCTAAGGAATTTCTTTTTATTATATTACCTTTCTGCTTTGAGGTATAAGATGCATACATGCAAATGTACTATCACCTCCCATACACTTTTTGCCTGAAATGATAATTTTTCTCTGATATAAAGTCACGAATATGGCCAGAATTGGTAGTGTAGTGGTTGAGCCATCAGCTGTAATTTGTTTGTTTAATCTTATTTTTGTGTTTATATCCAATTAAGGTTCAAGCATGCTGTTCAGGGCATGCACCTCAGCTATCTGAGCTGTCTGTTCAGGACAGTGGGTTAATGGTTAGTGAGAGAAGTTGGTATAGTGGCATTGCACCTACCCATTATATCGTTAAACTAGCTGTTGGTGGAAGCAGCTACTGGGGTGCAAACCCGTTACCTACCAGCCTTAAGTCCAATGGCTTAAGTACTGTACCACATGATGCTGGTAGCTACATACACATTGGAGGGATGTAAGGCCTCTACGCAGTCTTTACTATTACTAAACAGTAACAGTTACAATTAACACCATGTTCTGGACAAACAACTGAAGTATGTGTCCAGGAAATTATGCTTGAACCTCAATTTGATAAAGCATGAAAATAAAGTTAGAATGCATAATTAATAAATATTGCATTCTAGTACGTCATACTTTTGTAGATTTTTCATTGCATTTCATTAAATTTTAACACAAACTGATTGATTATATCCTGAGTACCTAATGTTCGGATAATATTTATGTACATAACCGATCAAAGGCATAAGAACTTACAGCTTGGATAGTACATATCTTTTCGTTCAAAAGCTACAGATACTATGTACAGAATCACTTGTGATGTAAAGATTGAGTTTCTACAGCTGTACTGCATAGAAGCACTGGTTCATATCAAAGTTGAGCGTCGCTGGACTGATGTACATATAGGTTGCATAGTACCAAAGAAGAGAGTACCGTGTCAAAGTTCGACATGCACCGTCAAATATTTACGGAGTAAAAGCAGCTGTGGGTGTGATTGGTAGCAATATGTGACATTGATTATTTGTGCAAATACTATTATCCATTGACAATAAATAAATACTCTTTTATTTGTTATACAGTTGTTATGCAGTATGTACCAGAGGTTGAAACTAATGCGGGGTACCCCCAAAAATGGAACTGCAATTTTCAGCAAAAATAATGGTTGCTATTAAAAACATAAATTAAATCTCTTAAATGATACGTGACCCCCCATTTTCTTGCAGCTAGATTAGATGTGAGGTGCCACACTTTCTATTGCTGTACCTCCTGGGTGTGTTGAAATGCTGCTTATATCAGTTTTATTAGTAAACGTTAACTTTATCGGCAATAGGAATTGATTTGGTCTAATGGAACCTACAGCAACTGATGTACGAATGGATGACCCCGTGAGAATGCCAAGTGCTGTAGGCAGTACCACAAGTCATGCTTACTGCTATAGTATCTGTGGATAGCTCCAGTGTTGATAATCGGTAAAAGTAACACTTCTATGGAAATGTTTATTTTTATTTTTATTAACGACGCAATATAGACCCACTGATGGGGTGCTTCTATGGTGGCAGTGGGTGTCCTTTGTTAAACTAATTGTGCACAGGACAACTTTGTTAATTCTTAATTGGATATAAAGATAAAAACATAAATGATACTTGCATCATCAAGACCCACAGACGGGGTACACTACCTGTACAGTGATTTTGAGTGTTCTAAGAGGTTTCTTTACAATACTTGTAGCTGTTTGTGTTGTTTTACTCAGGTTTATTACTGGGTAGTTAAATCACACAGCTTCAAATTTCAGATGTGACAGTCTTCAAGAATTTTCCAGAATTCTGGATACTTGCACGAATTGAAAATTTAAAAAAGAAAAAAAGAAGCTTACTAGAATTTTCTTTTCAAGACCTGTCAAAGTTTTTTCTGGATTTTTAGTTAAGTGTCATTGTCATCTGTGTAGTTGGGTGATTTACCGAGTTGAGACACTGTGACTCAGACAATAGACTTTAATAAAGGAATATTATACATGTATGTTAAACACCATGTTTAAAATGAGATGTCGTTAAAGGAATATTTCATTCCATTTTAAGAAAAGTATATTTTCAGGCTGTCCCATTTTTAGGCGTATTTTCTGATTTGTTTTTTTCTACTACCAACCAGTCCCTCATGACTAGCATATTAAAGATCTGGTATGTGCTGTCCTTTATGTGGAAAAAAAGAAACTCTTGCTACTAATAGAACAATGTATCTTGTTTCATCTCTAAGACTCTATAGGTCATAATGATCAAACATCTGACATCTAATTGCTGATGACTGAAAAATCAATATATTCTAGTGATGGTGTTAAACAAAAGCAACTTTTATATATAATATAGGCTGTGGCTAGCTAAACTTGATTCTGTAGCATGTCATGAGTAGCTAATGATTAATTTCAGGGAATAGGAAAAGAATTTGAGAATTTGTAGTTTTAATTAAAATCTTTCAGGCCTTCTCCAAATGAAGATACAGCGCTCGCTCGATGCACGGTCGGTCTGGGATCGATCCCCGTCTGTGGGCTTATTGGGCTATTTCTCATCACAGCCAGTGCACCACAACTGGTATATCAAAGGCTGTGGTATGTGCTATCCTGTCTGTGGGATGGTGCATATAAAAGATCCCTTGCTGCTAATCGGAAAGAGTAGCCCATGAAGTGGCGACAGTGGGTTTCCTCTCTCAATATCTGTGTGGTCCTTAACCATATGTCTGATGCTATATAACCGTAATTAAAAAATGTGCTGAGTGAGTCGTTAAATAAAACATTTCTTTCTTTCTTTCTTTCTCCAAATGAAATTGAATGTTTTCTGCGTATCATCACTAGAAGTTGCATACAGTGAACATACCTTAAGTAGGCCTAATGCACGGATTAAGGTAATTTCATGGGATCACAAGAGCAGTACTGTGTTTCAACTGAGAGCTAACCCAATGTGAATTAATTTGTTCCACAATGACCCATCACTAACGAGTGGCATCAAGTTGTGAACTTGTTAAACCTGAAATAACTTGTCTGAAATCTGGCTTTAGCTGGTGGAGAAATTAATAGTCTGGACAGAACAGGTTGAATAAATAGATTGATTCCTCCTTACTAGGATCCAGTGCTGAAGATGGTGATGACAACATTAGCTAGTATTTATGGTCAGATGTGCAGCGGTTTAATGTTCTTGTCCAATCCCTCGTGAAACCAGCTTCCGTCATAACATGGCAATATCCTGATGTGTGCTCACAAAACAGGATTAATATGCCAGAAAACAGCCAAGTAATTATACTGTTTTATCATGTTAACTGAAAAACGGCAACCTACATTTGACGGTCAAGAGGACAGGAGAGAGGCTTCTTCCCCAGAAAGGTCTCGGGCTGTGTTGGAGCTAGTTCCCAGGAGAGTCATACTTGTACCTCCAGTGGTTGTAAGCACATGTCAAAAGATTAGATGTATTGATCAGGGCTGTGTTCAGTACATTGGGTTTGTCATGAATATCCAGGCTAGAGATTATTTTTTTTTTTTTTTGGGGGGGGGGGTAATTCCATGGAACACGTACTTGCATCAATTAAAGACAGTGAATTTATTCACCTACACAAAGTCTGGGCTGCATGTCCACATTGTGTATGAATATTGGTTAGATATACAAAAATGGTTAAGACTTTTCAAAATCATTCATCTTTTACTTTTAATTAATTTTCATGTTTATGTTGAATTGAGGTTCAAGAATTTGACTTGAGCAAAAACCATACCTACCTGAGCTTTCTGTTCAACATAAATGCAGGATTTAGCTCGGTCGGTTAAGCACTCACCTAAAGTGCTTGTGTCGCAGGATGGAACCACATTGGTGGATCCATTCAACTGATTGTTTTTTCTCTCATTCCAACCAGTGCACTACAACTGGATAAAAGCTGTGGTATGTGCTTTGCTGTGTGTAGGAAAGTGCATATAAAAGATCCCTTGCTGCTAATGGGAAAATGTAGCTGGTTTTCTCTGATGACTACATATCAGAATTACAAAATGTTTGACAAACAATAGCCGATAATTAATTAATCAGTGTGCTTTAGTGGTGTTGTTAAACAAAACAACTTCTTCTTTTTTTTCAGTCCAGCAGGGTCCTGTCCCACAAAGTGATCTTAGTGCTAAGATCATCGTATGTTCATAACTAGTTATGCACGTAAGGTGATCATAGCACTAAGATTACTTTGTGGAATGGGTCTCAGGACTGCATTAATTGTGGTTAGTGAGAGAAATTTTTTAATTTGGTATTATGGCCTGACACCTTTGCCAGGGGCAAGACGTAGCCCAGTGGTAAAGCGTTCACTTGATGCGTGGTCGGTCTGGGATCGATCCTTGTTGGTGGGCCCATTGGGCTATTTCTCGCTCTCATCAGTGCAGAAAAAAAGAGAAGCATTTTGTGGTATTAGAAAAACCAGGATGACCAGAAACACATCAGATGAATGGAAATGAATAATGTAGACAATAAAATCTAGGTAATGTCTGATTTCAGTTATCAAAAACAGCTCTAATTATGAAAAATATGCCATATTGTTTGAAATCTAAGATCTGTTACTTAAAATAAGTCTAAAATAGATATGCTATAATTGTTTTCATTCACTGTCAGTGACTTGATAGATATCCCCTCCCCCCCATCAGACGGTGTGTGCCTTTCATTTTATCGCACATGGCAATGGTGTAGGTTCTTTAACCAAGTAAACCTGGGTGTTTGCACAAAGTCATTCTGAATTGTTTTATGTCTCAGCTTCAATTGCCATCTTACACCATTCTGAATGCTGGGCTGGATACTTGTGTTGATTGAAACAAGTCCTTGAGATCCTAAGCATATTTATAAACCATTGCCTCTTGACAAAATAAACCCACATGATGGTATAAGGGGTAAATAAACAGTCTGGCTTTATTGAAAGCAGGTTGATGTAAATGATAATGATTGCTAAAGTAAAGTGTTGGGGTTAGACAACCAGTTCTGTTTTCCATTCACAGTATCATTCTGTGTATTTCCTGTCATCCATCCATCCATCCATCCATCCATCGGTTGGTTTGTCCATTAATTCAATCATCCGTCTCCATCTGTTTCTCCCCTCTCCCTCTCTCTCTCTCTCTCTCTCTCTCTCTCTCTCTCTCTCTCTCTCTCTCTCTCTCTCTCTCTCTCTCTCTCTCTCTCTCTCTCTCTCTCTCTCATATGCCTGGGTGACTTTGTCATTATAACGAATATGCCCTTGTATACAATTTGTTTTGAGTTAGTGATGTAAAGAAAAATACTGCTTAATAATTAATGTATTGAAATTGTCATAAAAAATATATGTATACATGTACCTGCAATAAAATACACGTATATTTTTTAAAAGCATTATTAAATCTGTTAATCAATAAGACTTACTTTAATGTGCATTCACCATTAATCATTCTCTGGTTAAAAACATCTATGACTTGTACCAGTATCTGCTTCTGTCTTACACGTTTTTACAAATCACGATAAAAACACAAGACATAATTATTTGTTGTTTAATTGAATTACTAAAAGTTGTTTTTGAAAAGCAGTCACTGTCTGCAGATTTAGCAGACATTATGTGACAATGTCGGCTCATGACAAGGTTAAGGATGCCAAGTGGTAGTACTGCTAACTTCTGTCATTAACAAGTTATTGACTGTGCTACATTTAATCCATTACGACATCTTTGATTATGCAATGCCATTGTAAAGAGATATTTTCACAAGTCAAATGTGCGTTTGTTCCCAATTTGCTCTGTCATTAACAGAAGGTGTGAATTCTGCTGTAATGAACTGAGTAACATTAATTAACATGTAATATGTTATTTTCCAATGACTTTAGTTGCATGATGTAAATATAGTAACGATCATCATTGTAATGAGGACTGACTGAATTGTTTATTGGAAATAATTCACTTAAAAATGCAGTGTTTGTTGAAAATCCCATAAACAACACCTTTTATAGCAACCACTCACTATAAAGGGCACACATACAAAATTGTGTTTTTATGTGTATAAAAGTTACCTACTAATAATCATATTAATGCAATATTTTTGAAGCTCCCATAATCAACACCTTTTATAGCAACCACTCACTATAAAAAGCATACACACAAAACTATTTGTTTTTATGTGTGTATAAAAGTTACCTACTAATAATCATATTAATGCAATATTTTTTAAGCTCCATGTCATGTCATGTCATAGGGTTTTACGTGCACATTCAGAACAAGCTGTTGTAGCGCACGCCTGTCATGGGCACAAGAGCCGGCTTTGGTCGGCTCCTCCATCCATGACAGGAAAGGTGGGGGGGGGGGGGGGGGGAAGAAGAGGACCGCCTGCACTGGCAGGTGCAAGTGAGCACCAGCAGCCCGATCAAATCGGTAGCAGGCGGGTGGGGGTGGTGGTGGTGCTATAGGAATTTGAATGGAGCAGTTAAATGCCAAAGAAAAAAGGGTACGCAATTTTGATTGAGGGAATTTGGCGCAATTTTGAACGGTCGGTCGAAAGGTAAATGGCCGAGCTAATATAGGTTTTGATATTAGTGAATCGAGAGTAGCTCGTTCATTTTAGACCTTTACGATGCTGTGGTGTCTCCTAGGTTGCCCATAGGGCCCTTATAAAGGGCCTGACCACTTCTGGTCGAGGTTGAAGCTCCCATAATCAACTCCTTTTATAGCAACCACTTACTATAAAGGGCACATATAAAAAAACACTATTTGTTTTTATGTGTGTATAACAGTTACCTACTAATAATCATATTAAAGCTGTCTTTAATAGAGAAGTGTCCCAGTGATTTATAATTTGGACAAAACATTTTAATAAAAAAATCAACAGGAATTATTGATTATAAAACATGTACAAGTTTTAATTTTTGTATTAGAATGGTCACTGGAGAGTAACAATTGAAGTTGACTTAGGGCTAGCTTTGGGTGATAAAAAATGTTTGCCAAATTATCTCAAGCCCATAGCTATTTTCCAATAAAATATCAATTAATTTTTATTTATTTTTTGCCATTTGTTCATAAAAATTCGCAATTGGTGAATTTGGGAAGTGACAGAGCTATCCCCGTAATTACTAGAAGACATTGATTTACATCTGCATTTGTATCTTTCTCGTTTCAGTTCGATTACATGACAGTATACAGGATGAAGGCTTTCATTATTTAGTGTTCGATTTGTAAGTATCTTTTCGTTTACATTCAAAGACATGGCACTTTATTAATGGTAGTCATGGAAATTCTAGAAAACTTTAGCATACATGTACATTAAAAATTGTTTAGTATTTTTGTTTTATTACACAGTGGTTTCTGTGATTTTGCATAGCCTCTATACAGTGCTGCCATTTGATTATTCCAATACACAGATTTGTTGAATAGCAAACCCCTGGCTGGGATAATCAGCTTAGTGCATTTGCAAGTCCATTCGCATCAATAATTAACGCTATTATGGAATAAAAGACAGTTTTTATAAAATTATTTGAAATCGCACATATCAATAAATAACTCCAGCCATTTTTCAGTATTTAAATACATATATATACCGTTCTTCAGAATCATGCAATTAGAAGACGTTTTTACATGTAATAAAAACAGGATTTGGTTCAGTAAACCATTCAGTTAGCCCCAATATTCTATTAGCCAATATGCAGATTTTGTTGAACCCACTGTATTAGTGAATGTCTCAGGAGTAAGATTCCCGGACTCAGTTTAAATGGGTCAGTCAGTTGCTGCTATTTTTCTCTTGACCCAGTCGTCCAGTGCGGCTTACTCACTTGAAGGTACATCTGACACTGTTTTACTCTCCACTAGAGCACGCCTTCAAAATCAATAACCAGTGAAAATTACTCCATCATAAATTTATTACACGTGTGAGCCTGCTGCCAGAGGACCATGTGGAATAGCTTTGCAATGTTTTTATTAAATTTATTTATTTATTTATTTATTTATCATTGTTTTATTATAATTTTTTTTTTTTTTTTTATTGCAAAGAATGTCTTTTCCATTCTCTTAATAAACTAGAAAGCTTAATGCAATACTTAAAGCTTATCATGGTATTTTTCCATCTTTTTTTTTGTTGTTGTCCAGACTAAAAATAATGTAGCAGTGGTGGAATGTGCTAATTAAGACAGCTGTAGCACAGACTAGTATGTTAGATATACCATATGTGTGTCTGTCTGTATGTCTGTGTGTCTGTACGTGTGTGTGTGTCTATTTCTGTGTATGTGTGTGTGTCTGTCTGTGTCTGCATGTGTGTGCCCATGTGTGTCTGTATATCTGTCTGCTTGTGTGTCTGTTTGTGTGTGTGTGTGTGTGTGCATGCATGCATATGTGTGTCTGTATGTGTGTGTGTCTTCATGTGTGCACACGTGTGTCTGTGTGTATCTGTCTGCATGTGCTATGTGTGTGTCTGTGTGTGCATTCATGTGTGTGTGTATGTGTGTGTGTGTGGCTATACATGTGTCTATGTCTCTGTGTGTGTGTCTGTGGATGTACGTGTGTGTGTGTGTGTGTGTGTGTGTGTGTGTGGCTGTACATGTGTCTGTGTGTATGCATGTGTCTCTGTGTGCCTTTTTGTGTGCATGCGCGCACACGTGTGTGTATCTGCCTGCATGTCTGTCTGTCTGTGTGTGTGTGTGTGTGTGTGCAGTGAAAATAACTTAGATAATGGGGAGCCATTTAAGATATAATTATTATCCTGGTACCAGATAAATTCACATGTACAGGGGAGCTAAAAATTACTCTCCTTGAATTAGTCTCAGGGAAGTGTGATAACTCCACTTAAATGTGCCGTGACACTGATGGAATTTTCTAGTTCTGACATTAAATACATGTACACATGACACTCACCTAATTTTCTAGTTTTAACCTATGAAGCACATATAACGTGCTACATGCTAGTTAGGCAGGTGATCCATTTGTGTATAACACTGCATGGTGCTTGTTTAGACATGCATATACTATACATATGTACTTGCACACTACATTGTACATACTTAAAGCTTTGATAACATGCTGCCTACATTGATGTACTAATAATCGATAATCAGTACACAGAGACTAATGGCAAACCTGCATGTTCAGGTGATGCTACATCAGTTGCTTCCATCCCTTTATCAAAAGGATTTCACCTGTGCAGTTTGATTTATATGAGTTTTTGAAATCATTATTCATCGTAGAGTAACTGCTGCATGCCAGTTCATTGGTTCTCTTTTGACATAAATGGACTCATCAAATCATTTGTTTACTAATTGGAGAACTTGCTCGGGTTGGAGTATCAAACCTCCGCAAAAGACTTGTTGGGTTTTCCCTACCCCAACCAGTCTGTGGCATGTGTTTTCCTGTCTTTTGGAATCAATATATAAAAGATCCCCTGCTGCTAATTGAATTTTTTTTGTGGGTTTTCATATCAGAATTACCAAGTGTTTGACATCCAATAGCCGGTGATTAACTAAGCAAGGTGCACTAGTGGTGTTGTTAAACAAAACAAGCTTCTTTGTTGTTAATCGAAAAGGAATACTCTGCTCAACAGTGTAGGGATCAGATTCAATTAATGCCATTTTTATTGATCTTCTTGCTTTCATTTGTATGTTCAGTTGAGGTTCAAGCACACTGTCCTGGATAACTGCCTTAGCTGTTAGTGGTTACTGACAGAGAAGTTGGTATAGCGACCTTACACCTTCCCAATGAGCCATTAAACTTGCTTTGCATTGCAACCGGTAATACTTTAAGCCAATGGCTTAAGCATTGCACAACCAAGGCTGGATGGATTTAGATAACTTGTACATAACAAGCCAATTGGAACAAGCTGTAACTGGCTTCGATGATGTAGTGGTTAAGACATCAGACTTTAAGGCTGGTAGGTACTGGGTTTACCTCCAGGTACCGGCTCCAACCCTTTTTCTCTTTCACTAACAAACTAACCACCAACCCACTGCCCTGGACAGACAATCCAGATAGCTGAGGTGTGTGCCCAGGGCAGTGTGCTTGACCATTAACTGGATATAAGTACAAAAATAAGTATAACAAACAAATAAGCTGTAACAGGCCTCAGTGGTCTAGTGGTTAAGCCATCGGTCTTTAAGGCTCCAACTCCAACTGGGGCGGAATTTAGCTTAGTCGATTGACTGCTTGCTTGGGGAGCTTGCATTGCAGGATTGAACCACCTCGGTGGATCCATTTAACTGATTGGGTTTTTTCTTGTCCAACCAGTGCACCACAACTGGTCAAAGTCTATGGTATGTGCTTTCCTGTCTGTGGGAAAGTGCATATAAAAGATCTCTTGTTGCATTAGGAATAATGTAGTGGGTTTTCTCTGATGACGTGTCAGAATTACCAAATGTTTGACATTCAATAGCTGATGATTAATTAAACAATGTGCTCTAGTGGTGTTGTTAAACTAAACTCTTTTTTTACTGACTCCAATCCTGACTTTAATGACTCAGTGAGATGGTGTACAGCCACTACATCGATTTTTCTCTCTCACTAACCCACTGTCCAGATAGCTGAGGTGAGCGCCCAGGACAGCGTGCTTAAACATTAATTGAATATAAACAAAAACAAGCACACCCATCTTGAACACACATTCATACAAGTTTGTAATTCAAGCATACAGGATCAGTTGTGTGTTTGGATGTTGTAAGGAAACAAACTGTTCTTTCCTTTCCGTGTCTGTGCTTCAAATTGAATTAACCATGTCCTGCATGATGTTGATTTTTTTAAACAAAAGAATCAATACTACCACTGATCTTGATACAGCAATTATATGTCGAGACCTGCCCCCACCATTCTTTTCTGTTGTATTACTTGATTGGCTAATTGATTTCCTATATCTCTCACAGCCATCAAATGTGTTGCTTTTCATGCATGATTGAATCTGTGTACAATAAAAGAAACCAATAAAGATGACAAATACAAGGTTAAACATAAAAGTGTGATAATTTTGTTTATCTGTTGCTGATATTATTACATTTTGTTTTGTTTTTAGTATCAAATGAAAATACTTGTTTTGTTTTAAAACAGAACTATAGTGACATTCTTTTTTGTTGTTCGTTTTTGCATAGCAACACTTCCATGCAAATCTGGCTTAAGTTTTCCACTGTTTTAGCCAATAATACATACATGTAGCAATACAATACAATATAACTGCATAATCTACTGAACAAAATATTATAATATTCTTATAATTCTGACTGAACCTTTTTCGTGTAAAAGAAAGAAAGAAATGTTTTATTTAACGACGCACTCAACACATTTTATTTAGTGTTATATGGCGTCAGACACATGGTTAAGGACCACACAGATTTTGAGAGGAAACCTGCTGTCGCCACTACATGGACTACTCTTTCCAATTAGCAGCAAGGGATCTTTTATTTGCGCTTCCCACAGGCAGGATAGCACAAACCATGGCCTTTGTTGAACCAGCTATGGATCACTGGTCGGTGCAAGTGGTTTACACCTACCCATTGAGCCTTATGAAGCACTCACTCAGGGTTTGGAGTCGGGTATCTGGATTAAAAATCCCATGCCTCGACTGGCATTTTTTGTTTATACAGGATATATCGATGAAAACAGAAATGCTTTATTTAAAGGAACTTTCTTAGTATATTACATTTTTTATTAACGCAGCTGCATCGGTAATAATTTCTGGGGCAGGGCTTAGCTCAATTTTAAGGCGATTGTCTGATGCATGGCCAGTGTAGGGTTGATCCCTGTCGGTGGACCCATTGGACTAGTGTAACAAAGGCTGTGGTATGTACTATCTTATCTGTAGGATGTTGCATATAAAAATTCCCTTGCTATTAATCAGAAAGAGTAGCCCATTACGTGTTGGCAGCAAGTTTCCTGTCTCATTATCTGTGTGGTCCATAAACATATGTTCAACACCATATAACCATAAATAAAATGTGTTGATTGCATCATTAAATAAAACATTCTTTCCTTCCTTCCGTAATAATTTCTATAACTATTTAAAGAAAAGATAGTTATTGCAAGACAAATTAATGAAATTTAAGCCATGGTAAAATTGTTTTCTAAGAATATTAACTGAATGCCATTGTTTTGTTTTCTAAGAAGATAAATTGAAAGTCATTGTTTTCTAAGAATATCACCTGAAAGTCAATGTTTTTTAAGAATATTTGCATGCAAATATTACATCGGATATTATTTTTTTGTAAACCAAATGAGTTTATGGTAGGTAAGACATTATGCAGAAGGGGTGGGACAAAGCCCAGTGGTTAAGTATTTGCCCGATGACTGGTCAGTCTGGGATCAATCGCTGTTGGTGGACCCATTGGGCGATTTCTTGTTCCAGCCGGTGCACCACAACAAAGGCATCAAAGGCTGTGACCGGCCTCGGTGGTGTAGTGGTTAAGCCATCAGACTACAGGCTGGTAGGTAAAGGGTTCACAGCTCAGTACCGGCTCCAATCCAAAGTGAGTTCTTACGGGCTCAGTGAGTAGGTGTAAGGCCACTACACCGTCTTCTAGCTCACTAACCTACTGTCCTGGACATACAGCCCAAATAGCTGAGGTGTGTGCCCAGGACAGCGTGCTTGAACCTTAATTGGACATAAGCGCGAAAATAAGTTGAAATGAAAAAAAGCTGTGATATGTGTTGTCCTGTGTAAGATGGTACACATAAAAGATCCTGTGCTACTAATGGAATAAATGTGTGTGTTTCCTCTGTAAGACTGTATGTCAAAATTACCAAATATTTGACATCCAATAAATGGTAATTAATAAATCAATGTACTCAAGTGTTGTTAAACAAAACATGTAGAATCCTTCATGTTCACCAGCCACTCATAAATGTTTATGCAATTGTGGCTTAAATCTGTAAGCAAACAGCAATGGTAATGCAGTAGTAAACAGTACAGTGTATTGAAAAAATTAATTCTATGGTTCTTTTTGTAACGTTGTACTTCACAGAATAATAATGTTTATTTAATGGTTAATGTTTTTCATGTTAAGAAGTACGGGCTTATATCCATGAACTATATTCTTTAATGCTAATACAAAAATCTCATAAATGTTTATTTTTAAATCACATCCTTGCCAATCTGGGTTAAATCATTTAGTCAATAATGTTAACAGCTATGTGACGGTAATAGAACACTTCATTATTTATGGTAATATTTTATAATAGAACATGTGGCATTTTGGTGGCTTTTTTTTTATTTTTTTTTTTTTTTTTTTTATAACATTGTTGCTTTGGATTACGTGAATGAAAATTCCAATTTAAATCCTGTTAGTCTTTAATAACAGTAATAAAGCAATATCAGTGTAATGATTAAACTAAATATTTTAATGTTCTTACAATATTGAATTTCTTTTATACGAAAATAACAAATTATGTTCTTAATGAAGTTGCCTAATAATGTGCTTTAAAAAGATAATCATGTTTATCCAACATCAAAATTTGTTTTTTACTTCAGTAAATTAATAAAGTCACTGGGTCAGTGACCTTTTTTACATCTAGTAAATTATTTCTAACTGAACATTTTAAATATGCCAATTAAATAACTTGGTTCTTAAAAATTGAATACTTAGTCTTTTAGTTTTCATTTCCACTCTGACAAGCATTGTGTTGATGTTATTGTTGTTTTAATGACAAAAAAAAAGGAAAACAAAACAAAAACGAAAAATGAAATGCCATAAACATGTACCGTATATCTTCGCCTATAAGTCGAATTTTTTTCACCCAAAAATTATTTTATAACTTGGGGGGTCGACTTATAAGAGGGTAAACAAAATTCAACAAAAAATATTACTGTTTTGTGGATTATTTTACAAGTTTTATTGTTGAAGTATGCCATGTATTTATACTCAAATATGTTAATTTGACACATTTATTTTTTATAACCTATTTTTTTTGGCATTAGAACGGTTTTGGTTATGCGAAAAGGCGTACGATCTCACTCACATGCCAAGACAACAGTCCACTTAGTTAAATTAACAGTCATCACTAATAGTAAAAATGTAAACAATACTAACTACCTGTTGCCTGAGTTTATTTTGAAATCTGGTCACTGGCATTAATGGTTGTTCAAACAATGTTTTGGCGGTGATTAACTTCATGAATATTACTGAGCTTTCCCTTAAAATAGACTGATCTCTGCAGTTCACTATCTAGAGCAATAGGGACACACATCATTTGTACAAAAACCAGTGTACTTTCCAGAGTTATCCTCCTTACATGTATTAATATGGCGGCAAAACGTGATACTTTCAGTTTTATCGTAGTGATCTGTTGTCAGTGTTTATAAATAAAGTTGTTGTCTGTGCACAAAACCATCTGTAACAGTCAAACAGCTTTCACTCTCTACTAAGGGAATATTTCGTTTTGATGCTATGTAATAATGATAGTTTGATTGGAATAGTCTGATTATATTGCGATGTACAAAACGTGAAAACCGAAGTTTGTAAAATAATTTTCTTTTGTTCAAATATTATTGTTCTCATGTGCTGAAAATAAGAAATATTTCAATATTTATAAGTAGTTTTTCATGGGTCGACTTATAAACGGGTCAATAAAAAAATACGTTTTCAGGGCTTGAAATTAGGGACTCGACTTATAGCCGAGATCGACTTACAGGCGAAGATATACGGTACATGTGGCACATAATCAATAAGACAAATTTTGTTGTTGTTTGAGCATCATTAACATTACTGCATATGATGATAAGAATTGTCAAGCAGTAGCATTTTTTATGGGACTACTAGACAGCAGGGATCATGCAAGTGGGCGACGTGGGCAAAATAACCCCCCTTTCATACTAAACTTCGCCTAAAGTTTTATCAATGGCGAAGTTCTGAGTCACCTTCTTTAAAAAAATAGAATATCACAAAGATTTGGCCTTCTTTCTCCATTTTGTTCACTAGCTGGTCATGTCAAAGGAGATCATGTGACCAACTGTATGAATAGCTGCAAAAAAGCATTGTTTTACCTTTGTGATTAGAGATTGACAATAAACACAATTCTTGTAAACTTATACACAAATTAAATTAATTGATAAGAACCTGGTAAATGACTGTACATAATTACATGTACAGTAAAGATTACATTCCTACTTAAATAGGGGTATGAGACTAGAGTCCGTATAAAATATTTTGTTAAAGATGTTTTTTTTATTTAAAACTGAATTATCGATGCATACATATATAGTCCATCCCATCTTCCTACCTCAGTGTTGTGATACTTGTAGGAATGCAGACCAATTTTTTTAATTTCTGAAAACTGGTGTCAGTTAAAACGGTTTGTTTTTGCACATTTCAATGGTCAATGGAAACACAAAACCAAACAATAACAGAATTTTGTGGTCCCTAATATAGTTGTCAATGTAGTAGCAAGTAGTTTTGTTGCTGCATGCCATTTAGAAACAAATGCAGGATAAACAATTAAGATATGAATTGTTTTTGTTATAACATAATACAGATATTAGGTGGCAAAAATATTACATCATTTATAGAGCTTGTTATTTTAGGGCAAAATGTTGTGAATGTTGTAACCTGTTGTGTGCATTTTTGTATTATGTAATTTCCTTTCCTTCCCTGTAGTTATTTTTGTGCATATATCTAATTAGGGTTTAAGCACACTGTCCTGGGCATACATCTCAGCTCTCTGGATAGTCCTTCCAGGACGTTGGGTTAGTTTGTTTCGTTTAATGACACCACTAGAGCACATTGATTAATTAATCATCAGCTATTGAATGTCAAACATTTGGTAATTCTGACTTGTAGTCATCAGAGGAAGCCCACTACAATATTCCTAATGCAGCAAGGGATCTTTTATATGCACTTTCCCACAGACAGGATAGCACATACCATAGACTTTGACCAGTTGTGGTGCACTGGTTGGAATGACAAAAAAAACCCACAATCAGTTGACTGGATCCACCGAGGTGTTCTATCCTGCGACACAAGCACCTCCAGCGAGAACTCGACCAACTGAGCTAAATCCCACCCCAGGACATTGGGTTACTGGTTAGTTGTTAATGGTTAGTGAAGAGGGAAGTCAGTGTGGTTACCTTACACCTACCTACCCAGTGAGTTGTTAAACTTGCTCTGGGTGGGAAACAGTACCGGGATGCCAACCCAGTATCTACCAGCCTTACTACAGTAAGTCTGATGGCTTAACCACTCCACCACCAAGGCCAGTCTGTAATTCCCATTGCTGATATTTTCATGGTGATGTATTTTCTTTTGATTACCTGTACCTGATTTCCACTGCTTACTTTTCAGGGTAACAGGTGGTGAATTGTTTGAAGATATTGTGGCTAGGGAATTCTACAGTGAGGCAGATGCCAGGTAATGTATTTAATCAAGATTGCAAGAGTGCCACATACAGCACTTTTTAGATCGCCTGCTGTTTCTCTTAGTCATTAACAATGCAGTGTATTTACCATATTAAAATAGTTTTTCTATTATATAAACATTTAAAAAAAAAATACATTCTGGTTCACATAAGATTTTTTAATCCGATGTCTTACATTTTCAGAATAATAGATTGTGCCGTAGAATTTTTGTATATTTATTTTTAGTAAAATTTTAATCACAGTCGTGTTTTTGCATGCATTTAAATGTTTTTCCACAAGTCCGTTTAAATTTTTTCTTGCTCATGTTCCAGTTCCACAACACCTTTAAATATTAATTTTTGGTTGCAGTGTTTTTCAGTCTACATGTTCCTGGCACCTGTATTATTAAAGACAGAGATTTGTTTCCTTTGTTTTATTTTATTTACATGTATTCCTTACACAACAGTTTATGTAATGTTTATTTACTCTTAGTACTAGAATTGATTTGTTACACTATATATAGCATCATTTATTCTCTATGACACCAATATGTCAGGGGTGGGACTAGCCCAGAGGTAAAGCGCCCGCTCGATGTGAGGTTGGCCTGGGATCAATCCCCATTGGTGGGCCCATTGGGCTATTTCCTGTTCCAGCCAGTGCACCACGACTGGTATATCAAAGGTATGTACTACCCTGTCTGTGGGATGGTGCATATAAAAGATCATTTGCTACCAATTGGAAAGAGTAGCCCATGAATTGGCGACAGCAGGTTTCCTCTCTCAATTTTTGTGTGGTCCTTAACCATATGTCTGATGCCATATAACCGTAAATAAAATGTGTTGAGTGCATCATTGAATAAAACATTTCCAATATGTCACTTAACCACTATGCCACCAAGTCAGGATTAGTGTTGTCATGGAAACAATGTGGATATTTACAAACTAGGGGCAAAACAGTTTGAGTCATTTCATTGCATTAAAGGGACATTTCTGAGTTTGCTGTATTATAAGATGTTTTCGACTAATAAAATATTTCTATGATTAAACTTACATATTAAATATATTTTCTTGTTTAGAATATCAGTGTCTGTATATTCAATGTGTTTCTGGTCATCTTAATATTTGTAAGAAGCCCAAACTGGATTTTGTCTTCAAATAATTTTGTACGTATGAAATAATTATATTTTAGGAAATAAAATGAAATTTAACCTAGTACAAATATTAGAGCGATCAGAAACATGTTTAATATACAGCCACTAATATTTTATGCAGAAAAATATATTTGATTTGTAATTACAATCGTTACAAATGTCTCTGTTAGTCGATAACATCTTTAAAATTGCAACAAACTCAGGAATGTCCCTTTAATGAATATTATATATTATCCTTGAGAAATGATATTGTCACACTTATTACTTAAGTGTACTTGTGGCATTAGGATGAATAACACTAAACACATAACAAGAATACTCTCACCCATGGACAGCCTCTGGTCCCATGTTCTTAAATTTAATTTCCACATAGAGAGACTCATCAACTAAGTCATTCAACATGTAGTTATTTCACATTGGAAACTAATATTCATAATTGCAAGGAACATTTTACAAGCTATGATTTCAAGTTGTTCCTCTGAACGAAGTAAATGCATAAATTCTTCTTCAGAGTATTCCCTTGTGTCGTGGTTTGCAATAAAATGCACTGGTAGTACAAAATCCAAGAAAACCATCTTAAATTTGTTGATAGCACTGTAGTTATCCCCAGTGGATTTAATCCTCTTATATGATTGATATAAACCAGTGGCATGTATCTGAAGTTATGTTTGAAACATAAACATAAGTTTTGTTTGATATTGTCATCTCATGGACTTACCATGTTTTGTAAAAACACTCTTCAGTTCATGGATAAGCCCATCGGATCTGGATGATTCTGTGGTCACCATACCTAAATGATTCTTCAGTAAAATGGAAAGTCCTAAATGATTCTTCAGTAAAATGGAAAGTCCATCACTTCTAAATGATTCTTTAGTAAAACGGAAAGTCCATCACTTCTAAATGATTCTTCATTTAAAATGGAAAATCCATCACACCTAAATGATTCTTTAGTAAAACGGAAAGTCCATCACTTCTAAATGATTCTTCATTTAAAATAGAAAATCCATCACACCTAAATGATTCTTTAGTCAAACTGAAAGTCCATCACTTCTAAATGATTCTTCATTTAAAATGGAAAATCCATCACACCTAAATGATTCTTTAGTCAAACTGAAAGTCCATGATGTTTCACGGGACAAAAACTGTTTATGTTAAAGGTCACAGCTTCTTACCTTTCACACATAGAAATTAGTTTTTTAAAGAAGTTAATTAAAATGAGAAGTTTTTAAAAGCAACATATTTCAATATTATGAGCCACCATATTCCAACATATTGGCGGGAGTAAACATACTATCTATTCAAAGTTTGTATCACTTTTTTTTGATAGTTACAAAGGTTGACTGTATTGATTCAACAAAGACTGTCAGTGATAATCTCTCAAAACTGAGTAAGATTGTCTCAGCACCAAGAAAAGTCAGGATGTTTTAGTAGACTTTTCTCCTTTGTGTTCTTGGATAAATAAAGCCTTACATCCACACATGAATATTCCATCCAGTTTAAATACACAGTTATGTCGACCATATTTCTATGCACTTCATTATTTTGTAGCATGAGGATAAACTTTATTTCTTTGTCAGTACATTTGTGTGCAAAAAACAAATGATTTTGAATACACATGTCATGGCAGGGACTGTCAAGATAAGTTATTTTACCTGATTTAAAAACTTTTCGAATTTAGACATTAGTGTAGTCATGTTACCACAAATTCACTGCTTAAATGTCCTAAATTTTAAAAAAATTGCTTCAAAAATATATTTATTAAAGAAGAAAAAATGGTTGTATTTTTTAAAAATAATATGATATGATGATGGTTTTATTATTCAAATTAGTACAAGATGAATCTTTATTATCAATAAAATAAAATAATAGGTGGTGATGATCGCCAATTATAAATGCCATTTTGTCTTATAAAAAGGTTTTTAAAAATGTATTCTTTTATTTAAGAAAACAAGAAGCAATAAGATACATGTGTTTGTATGTTTATTTAACAAAAAAATTAAAATAATAATAATAAAAAATATATAATTATATATAAATATATAATCAATGTTTTAATTAACACAAAATTTAATAAAAACAAAGTAAATATTAATATAGTGTTTCAAGGTCATTGTGCAGGATGTCATGTTGGTTACCTCCCTTTAATGCTGTTTTAAGTGTTTTATTGACTAAAAGAGCTCAATAATTTAATTGTTTGCTTTTACTTTCAGGTGTTGTATTGGATGTAAAACAGCTGTTTCTTTGAAACACACATACTTGTTATTCATTATTTAATTTAATTTTTTAAAATTTCTTCGAACATGTATTCTTATAAATCAAAATAAATGCTTACATGTAATTGATCAGATATAAAAACAAAAGAATAATGAGTCTTTATTGATACATTTTTAATTTTAGAAGAAGACCTTAATTTTATCATATATTTGGTACACTTTTTTATTTTTTATTTACAATGAACATACATATTTAGGTAATTTTCACCTTATTCTTGTTTTTATTTATTTATATTATGTTTTAGACTTGGTGATGCAGTATATTTAGTGTTTAGTTTCTGTTGTATGGCATGCAGTTGTATGTTTTTAGTCACGTATTGATGATGCATTTGTTGATGTTGTTGTTATTTTGGTAAGAACATTTTTATTGAGGCTTTCCCAATTTCAGTCACTGTATACAACAGATCTTAGAGGGTGTGAACCACTGTCACCAAAACAATGTTATTCACCGGGACCTGAAGGTAACTCCACGTACAGCATGGAGAGTCATGCTTGGTTTGTGTAGGATAAACCTGACTGTAGTCTTTGTAATACCCATTACAAGACACTTGGCAAAACTGTACAATCATTACAACCATTGATCAGCATATTCATCAGATCTATATCCAATTGACCATTGGTACAAAATTGGCATTAGTGAGTTTTATTACAGTTTGTTTGGCTATAAGGATTTACAATCTAAAAAACAACAACTGAAGAACAGTGGATTAATTTATTTATATATTCATAGTTATGTGTTAATATTAAAACATTCAGATATTTCATGATTTACCCTTCGGTCTACAAGCTGCATGTGACTTTTTTATCTGCAAATTTTCAAAAGAGGAACATTTCAATTAACAATGTGTTTAGTTATTTTATGTCTAGTGCCTTATTTTATTTACTTATTATTTTTTCTTTATGTAAATGTTGTTTATAATTTCTAAACATTTTTGTTGCAAAGAAATTAGTTTTAGAGTAGCTATCACAGTGATGTATGAATTTTTTAATATTGTTATTGTGATATACAATTAAAAAGGCAAAGTCAATTGTTTTATTATAATAAAGATTCATGGGTTTGCAAGAATATTATTACTAGGCCTCTATATACAATTTCAAGTCCAAACTCAAATTTCATTATTTTATTTGCCTGGTCTTTTGGTATGGATGATTATAAGTTATTTGAAATTTTTTTCTGGAATTCAAGTATTTGGTGGGGGTTTTTTTCCCATCCAAATATTAAAATTTAATATTTGAGGAATTAGAATAAATTTTTCAAGAATGCAATGAACTATAGTTTAAACTTTATGAAATCAACTTATTTTTCCCCCAACACTTCAGATTTAGCTTTTCACAATCGTGTTAGTTTTGTACAATTTACAAATACAAAAAATAATTTAAACCCTTAGTCATCCAACAAATTTTAAACATATATATAAGTGTTTTGTTTATTAGATTTAGTTTTATAAATACTTTTACAAATGTTTAAATTCGGACTGTTTGTTACTAACAAAAATACAGTTGTTTGTGGTGGGGGGGGGGGGGGTAACTTTTATTTTCTGCTTATTACACCTTTTAATTTTAGGATATTTTTGGGGTGGGTATTTTTAACTTCATTTTCAGCTTACTATGTTTTTTAATTTTAAGATCCAACAAAATCTGAATTCCAGAACAAAATTTGTCTTTTTGCATCAAAAGCAAGATAAGTTTGGTTTGCTGGTAAAGCTTTGCCGAGTGTTTTGCAATGAGACTGATGTAGGTGCAGTACTGTAGCGTGAAGGCTTCGCTCATGTGTTGTTCACTGTTATCTTTCAGTCACTGCATGCAGCAAATATTAGAGAGTGTTAATTATTGTCATCAACATGGTATAGTCCACAGAGATCTCAAGGTGAGTTGGTAGACTTGTCGACCAGATCCACATGCACTCAGTGAGTTCTGCAAACAATTAATATACTAAGATAATAATACAAATTAAAATAAATAAATAATAATAATAAGATTATGGGGTTTGTGGTAAAATGTGTAAATGACATTAGGTGGAAGATGATTTTATTTTTGGGTGAGTAAAATATGTAAATGAAATCAGAGGAGAAAAAGTATTAGGAGCTAAATTTTCTATGCAAAAGTGCATATAAAAAGTGTCCATGTTTCTAGGAGTAGCTAAGCCTATGAGATTGTGTTGAGGTTTTTTTGTGTGTGCAAGTTCTTCCATATTGGGCACAGCTCTTTAAGGGTGAAGCATTTATTATTTAACTCCAAACTTGGATTGAAGCATCATTCGGAATGGTTTAAGGAGTGAAGAGAATGAAAGTTAATTGCACTGTTTAATAATGGACTGCCAGATTTGACTAACACACAGGTAATTGAAACCTGTGATCTACTTACTTGCTACTGTGCTGCTGTGCAGGTTACTCTGAATACACTTTGAATGACATAACCTCACATACCTTAATCATTAATAAGCATTAATCATTTAGCACTTGTTGGGACACCCCAGACCCAGCCACAGGCCATGCCAGAGAAAGGTTCTGAGATGCCTGAACCGTAATTGATATAGGCATCATCAAATTATTTGACTTTGATTTTGAACTTATTTTCGTGCTTATATCCAATTAAGGTTCAAGCATGCTGTCCTGGGCACACACCTCAGCTATCTGGGCTGTCTGTCCAGGACAGTGGGTTAGTTGTTAGTTGGTTAGTCGTTAGTGAGAGAGAAGAGGGTGTAGTGGCCTTACACCTACCCATTGAGCCCTTAAGAACTCGCTCTGGGTTGGAGCCGGTACCGGGCTGCGAATCCTGTACCTACCAGCCTGTAGTCTGATGGCTTAACCACTGCGCCACCGAGGCCGGTTATTTGACTTTACTTCTTGGGATGAGTTGGGCATATCTTTAAATGATATACCAAGTTAGATCAATTCTACAACTACTGAAATGACTGCTATAAGATATGAGATCAATTTTATGACCACTCATATGTAAGATATGTGTTTTAACAACAGGATAAATTCAAGATACCAGGCCTTTGAAATTACATATAATTACTATTACACTTGCTTATTCTAACTGTGGTTATTAAATATAATTGTTGAATACTCCTTACTTTGATTGATTTGAGCAAAAATAAATTTAGTATGTTCTCTTTTTAATATGTGATACATTTCCAAAAGGTAACTCTCTCTATATTCAGTTCCTGCTATAGACTTTGTTTGAACTTAGTATCACACATTAGAAAATTTTATTCATATCACCTGATGTTTATGTTCCTAATATTTAAGTTACAAGTACTCATTACCTATCATGCACTAATTGTTGAAGGTGGTGCAAATGATTCTTTTTGAAATTTATAAATAATATAGATGTAATTAAAGAAATCTAATTTTAGGACTTTGTAAAGAACTCATTGTGTGTTGTTGGAATACTGGCTGTAGTGAATTTTGTTTCTTCTAGTGAATTCAGACTTTCCAAGTCCCTCATGATGTGACTAAAAAAACATGGTCCATCTGAGGTATCTTATACCTCTTGCAGTTGTTGCTTTGGTTTTCCACAAAATTTGACATCTGCAACTCTGTAAATGTGGTATTCATTCAGTCTTGTTGTCATGACAAATAAAGTGACTAATATAATTTTACCAATTTCATTCTTTCAAGATGTACCTAACATATTTTATACTGCTTTAGGAAGCTACATAAACATGATTCTTCTTTTTTCATTTACGTTAGGTTTAATGGTCCTGTGTATAATTTGTCTCATTGATTTAAAAAATTAAAATTATTTAAATTATGGTTATGCATTTTGGCAAACAGTATTTTGTGTAAATAATAATGGCTGTCTAGTCTGCAATGACACTAAATTACAAACTGATACAGTATACTTGTATTTGTACTGATTCAGTTAAAAATCTAATTTGGTTTGAAAATTGAAAATTACTTACACTATGATTACATATTTTAGCAACAGAATTTTCTGTCAATAATAATGGCTATCTAGTTTAAATGAAGACTGAATTACAAACTGGTCTAGTGTACATGTATTTGTACTGATTCTGAAACCTTGGAATTTAATTTGTAAAAAAAAAAAAAAAAACGAGTTATGTATGATGCATGTTGAGAATCGAACCAATGTTCATGTCAGGTGTTCTTCCTAAAACAGACTAATGTGTCTTGGTTTATTATCATGTGCTTTCAATGCTACTACATGTACAGTTGACAGGTGAATATATTTGTCGAAATTAACCAAACTGTTGTCATAGCAATATACGTGAAATGTGACTAACAGGTACTAACCATGTGCATTATGTAAAACCTGGTTTGACTGTTATCAAAGTGACAGATGGTACTGTGATATATAAGCTCAGACTCGTGTGGATTCATTGATTTCTGTGGTGTGTCAGTGTTCATGAATTAAGCTTTTGTTTTATATAGTTAACTCGTCAAAATCATACAAATTTAATTTTAAACATATATAAGAAATCATGTTTATGTGAAATCATGTTTATGCTCACTGAAAATCAAATGATGCTTTGGATCCAAGTGAATGAATGTTTAATGACATCCCAGCACAAAAAGATACATTGGCCATTGGGTATCATCTACAATGTAGTCATACATGTACAATAAAGAAATGTTTTTATTTAAGCTGGTTGAGGTGAGGGTTTTAATCGTTTCAGTAAAATGAAGCTGTAATTTGTGGATGGGGTTAAATAAATGAGGCCCAAACTCCGTCCCAATTATTTGCCCATCTGTGTACTACCTGTTGGAGACATTAAAACAAGATCAAGGGCCTAATTCACTCAACTCTCGCAACATTGCGATCTCGCAGTGCAATGCTAAAAGACTTACAAAGAGGATGCTTTGTTGTCAAACAGCCTAAAAGATCATTGTGAATTAGGCCCAAGAGCGATTTAACTCACCTGTTCATACTAAAATATAAGCAGTAATACATACTGGAATCTCCAAATTTAAAATATTAATTGTATCCACAATATATATGAATGACAGTTGTAAGGTTCATAGACCTACATGTAGCAGGGCTAGCACTAGATGAACAGAAAATTTACCAAATCGTCTATTTAAATTTCAAAAGTTGCAAAAACTCCGTTTTTTTTTTATAAAATAAAAATTATTCATGAAATTTATTAGCCAATTAATATAAATAAAATTTGCCAATTGTTTTTAAAATTGGCAATTGGCAAACTTGTTAGTGCCAAAGCTAGTTTGTTACACAATCATATTTTTAAATTTTTCTTGAAGCTTGTTATTTCATATAACTGTGATATTAACAACATAATTTACACAATATTGCTCAACTTAAAACCAATATTCATGGATATTGGAGTCTCCCCAAAATAAATGAATTCACACCATTAGTTTATATTTGTTCTATTATGGATCTATATATATGAAGAGTTCAGGTGCAAAACACGATATAAACCATTTCCTTCTTTTTTTTAGTTAAAGCCATTATTGTATGTCAGTAAGGGCTAATCATAGGCCTGCTGATTTGCCGCAAAACGCGATTGATCAAAACACAATATACGCCAATTAAAAAAAATCAGTTTTACTGAAAATGAAAAAATGGATATATCGTGTTTTGCACCTAAACTCTTCATATACATATATATATATATATATATATATATATATATATATATATATATATATATATATATATATATATATATATATATATATATATATATTATATATATATATATATATTGGGTTTTTTATGACACATTTTCTTTTGAATAATTGTGAGTATTGAGTAAATATCTACATGTAAGTGCCCCTTCACAAAATATTTTTTGTCAATTTTTCTTGAAATGTATGTCTTCACAATATCAAATCTTTAAAAAAAAAAAAAAAAAAAAAAGTCTCTTTATTTTGCATTGATTTCTGGTTACATCTTTATAAATATTCAAATGATATCTATTTCATGTAAAAGCAGAAATAGTATCCTAATTTCATTTGTTTAGTTTTTTCATCAGCAATAATTTATCATCCAAGAATATCATTAAGTAGACTGTAGCAGCCAGTGATATCTTTATCATTATTGTACTGTACATATATATATTATCTTGTATATTATGTGTGAGCTGAAAAGTACAAACAGTAACATTTCTATTAAGCTGACACCATTTCATAAGTTTTCTATTAAAAGTATTTGGATCTTTGTTACAAATTATAATATTAAATTTCCAGAATTTTATTCTAAGTGATCGTTTGCTGATATTAGATCTCCACAAAGTTGGTTTTAATCATTCATTTTAGTTTTTTGCTATAGATTAAATTTTTTATCTCTTGATTCAGTGCACTAATGTTTTAACTTTTGATTCAGTGGATTTTGCACTAATGTTTTAACTGTTGATTCAGTGGATTGTGCACTGATGTTTTTTTATCTCTTGATTCAGTGGATTTTGCACTGATGTTTTATCTATTGCTTCAGTGGATTTTGCACTGATGTTTTATCTCTTGATTCAGTGGATTTTGCACTGATTTTTTGTCGCTTGATTCAGTGGATTTTGCACTGATTTTTTTTATCTCTTTATTCAGTGGATTTTGCACTAATATTTTAACTGTTGATTCAGTGGATTGTGCACTGATGTTTTATCTCTTGATTCAATGGATTTTGCACTGATGTTTATCTATTGATTCAGTGGATTTTGCACTGATTTTTTGTTGCTTTATTCAGTGGATTTTGCACTGATTTTTTTTATCTCTTTATTCAGTGGATTTTGCACTAATGTTTTAACTTTTGATTCAGTGGATTTTGCACTGATGTTTTATCTCTTGAGTCAGTGGATTTTGCACTGATTTTTTTATCTCTTGATTCAGTGGATTGTGCACTAATGTTTTAACTGTTGATTCAGTGGATTGTGCACTGATGTTTTATCTCTTGATTCAATGGATTTTGCACTGATTTTTTATCTATTGATTCAGTGGATTTTGCACTGATTTTTGTTGCTTGATTCAGTGGAATTTGCACTGATTTTTTTATCTCTTTATTCAGTGGATTTTGCACTGATTTTTTATCTCTTGATTCAGTGGATTTTGCACTGATTTTTTTTTATTTCTCGATTCAGTGGATTTGGCACTGATCTTTTGTCTCTTGATTTGGTTGATTTGGCACTGATTTTGGTCTCTTAATTCAATGAAATTGTCTCTTTATTTGTATGGTTTGGCATGGATATCTTGTCTCTAGGTTAAGTGGAACAGACATTGATTTCCTTGTGTCATAGTTTATTGTATTTGACACCAATTTCCATGTCATTTGGTTAAGTAGATTTGGCACCAATCAGTCCCCAAACCCACCCATTCAGTTACCATTAAAGATTCATCCCATTAGATTTAAATTTATATATATATATACACACACACACACACACACACACACACACACACACACACACACACAACCGGGTAATATTTATTATTTCTATAAAATCTTACTAATAATATATACATGTATTATAAATGAACCCAGTTTAAATGCAATTTTAAGACTATACTTTAAACTGTACTCAATTTATTTCATGAGGGAAGAACATACAACATATATGTAGCTGGTTATTCATAAAGTAATGATAACTTCTTAACCAATTCTATAATATTTAAGTCATTGGTTTTTCTGTAATATTTAAGCCATTGGTACAAGACATTAACCCTTTCCAACTATGGAACGGGAAATCCTGTTTAAAAAAAAATCACCATTCAGACTACAGAACGGGAAATCCCGTTCTGTGTTTTCAGTTTGTATTTACCACCAAATTTGTCACAGGTTGACATGCACAATAGAGGCAGTGCTAACAACAACATCCTGTAGAAGTGTTACATGGTTTGCCATGAGAATGTGCTCATTTGTTCGGAACTTTTCAGCCTATTTGGTATAAGTGTTCTGTTAACTACAATGGCAACATCCATTTTCTATAATACGACATTCACGGAAAATTACCGCGATAGTGATGTTTTATCGTAATGTAACAGTGATAATTCCGATGGAATTCCACTAGCTGAAATATTATCACAAATTCAAGATGACATACCACTTTCGAGATTTGCACGTGGTCGGAAACATTTTCTAAATGGGTTTATTCATTTACACATTTTCATAAGGTCACGGTCAAGGTCAAAGTGTTTTACGTGCACATTCAGAACAAGCTGTTGTAGCGCACGCCTGTCGTGGGCACAAGAGCCGGCCTTGGACGGCTCCTCCGTCCATGACAGGAAAGGTGGAGGGGAAGGAGGGACCGCCTACACTGGTAGGTGCAAGGGAGCACCAGCAGCCCGATTGAATCGGTAGCAGGCGGGAGGGGTGGTGGTGGTGCTATGGAATTTGAATGGAGCTGTTAATGCCAAAGAGAAAAGGTGCGCATTTTTGTTGAGGAAATTTTGAACGGTCGAAAGGTAAATGTGCGCGCTAGTATAGGTTTTGAATCGAGAATAGCTTGTTAGTGGGTCGAAAGTAGCTCGTTAATCATAGAAATTTGGTATGTTTTTTTAATATACCTCTATATATATATGTATAATAATGAGCTCCTTCTCATAGAAAATTGACTTACATTTACAAATATGCTTGAACCAGTCTTCTACTATGAATAATAAATAAGTTATCATCAAAAAACCATCTGTAAATGTATCCTTTGTTTAACTGTCAAATATATCCATTCCTGGGGCACTTTGAGGACAGTGGGTTAACGAGTCTGAAAGGGTTAATATGAGTTGTGGGACTGCTTTACACACTGCGTATATGTGGCACAAGTTGTCAGTGCAGAGCCGTTCATATTATAGTATTAAAAGTAGTTCTATTATTCATTCTGCATGAATGTTAAAGCAAATCCAGTTAAGTTATTGCCGTTCCAAGTACGAACATAAAACTGTATAATGAATAATTTATACCAAACGGTCACAGTACCCTATATTCTCAAATTATTAATAATCATAGCATCAAGGGAATTCCCAGTCTAGAGGGTTAGACTTTTTCATCAATCAGATATGTCAAAAATAAAATTAAAATAAGTCTATTTATATAAGTATGAACTGATAATATTTCCTCTTATTGTCAAAATATAAATCAAGTAAATGGTTTTAGCTCTGATATATTGCTGTTCAATCTGTAATTATGGATGGGGACTTTTCTTCTCTATCTAACATTGTGTACGTAATTGTAGTTAAAATGTACTGAGTGCGTTGTTAAATAAACCATTTCTTTCTTTCTTTACTTCTAATCATGCATCTTATTTTCCCAGGGTGGAAAGCGCTCACCTGACGCGCGATTGGCCTAGGATCGATCTCCGTCGGTGGGCCCATTGGTCTATTTCTTGTCCCAGCCAGTGCACCACGACTGGTATATCAAAGGCTGTGGTATGTGCTATTCTGTCTGTGGGATGGTGCATATAAAAGATCCCTAGCTACTAATGGGAAAAAAAAGTTATGACAGAATTACCAATGTTTGACATCCAATAGCCAATGATAAAATAAATCAATGTGCTCTAGAAGTGTCGTTAAACAAAACAAACTTACTTATTTCCCCTTGGCAGTCTAAAGTATCTAGTTGTAAACATTACTGAATGTAGTGTAAAATCAAGGTTCATGGATATGTCATGAATATTTTTAAGTTGTGTGATAATTTGTTTTTACCAGTCCAAGCATAATAAACATTGACATGTAACAGCATAAACTAACTGATAATGAACATAATAATAATGTGTAGAAAGTACTTGTCCACTTGACAAATGACAACACAAATTCTGTTGAATGAGTTAAAGGATATAACCACTAGTCTGACGGGCGACCTTTTTCTTTTCTGACTGTTAATTTAGCTTTATTTTTAGTTTACTTATTTTTGCACTTTATTACTCTTTTGTCCACACATTTTAATTTAGTATCAAAGGTTGGAATTGAAGAAAAGGTTCTGGGACCTAATTCACAGAGCTCTCTTAGTCTCTGCTAGACAACAAAGCATCCTCTTTGCAAGTCTTATAGCATTGCACTGCGAGATCGCAAAGTTGTGAGAGTTTATTGAATTAGGCCCCAGATGTCAATGGCTGATCATTTGAAGTGAAGTTTGTATTATAACAATATTGTTCTGCAGACTGATGCAAAGGCATAGTGCCCATTACGCACAGTATGCACGTGTGTAATGCAAAAAAAAATCTGGGAATGGGTCGAAGCTGTCTGTAATTGTTATATGAAATATCCCCTTCCCTTTTTCAGTAATTAAGTTTTCCAAATAAAGCAGCAGCATCTGTAATGCTAACATTTTTCTGGCTACGCTCCTGTGATGGATCAGTAGAAATTCTAAGAGACTAGTAAATTTTGGTTTAGTCTGATGGACTAGTGAGATGTCTTCCATTTCTGCATCTCCGTCTGTTATCATTGCTGTCAAGTAAATTGACCAGCCAGATGTGTAATACATCACATACCTAAACTGACTGTCAGGCGCGGTGTCGTCTGATGTTATGTAAGTTAATTAATATTACATGATCATCCGCGTCTCTGTAATACCTAATCATTTCTGGACGGCCAGACTATACGTCTGCTTTACGAAGGAGTGGCTCAATGAATATTAACATGGTAGTATCAGGGCACAGTATTTTAACACACAGCATTTATAATATTAGTCATGGCTGGTGTATCAAAGACTATGATGGATATCAAAGACTATGATGGATATCAAAGGCTGTTTGTATGTGCTGTTCTTTCTGTAGGATGCATATATAAAAGATCCCATGCTGCTAATGGAAACTTGTAGCAGGTTTCCTGTGACCACTATGTCGGGGTGGGACGTAAAACACTCGTCTGATGCATGGTTGGTCTGGGATCGTCCCTGTCAGAAGGCCCATTGGACTATTTGTAATTTCAACCAGTGCATCATGGCTGGTATATCAAAGGTCATGGTATGTGCTATCCTGTCTGTGGAAAGCATATAAAAGATCCCTTCGTGTTAATTGAAACATGTTTCCTCTGATGACTGTGGCACAATTACCGAATGTTTAATGTCCAGTAGCAGTCTTTGCCAGGAAAACCGAGTGATCACTCTCTCTCCCCTCCACACTCACCTGGAAAGTTTTAGCAGAGCGGCAAATTGATCTCCTTACAACAATTTTTTTTAATACATTTTATTTGACGCTTCATGTAATTTCTTGCCTAGCACTATTTCAGGAGAGTGATCTTCAGCTCGCCTTCTAATAACAAACTTCTCTCGGCAAGCTATGTTGCAAAACATATATAGCTCCCCCTTTCCAATTTGGCGGACTGATAAAAAGTGTGCCATATTTCCTTCATTCAAATTGCACACATTTTTCCCTTTGGCATTAATTCCATAGCACCAAAACCAACCCTCTTCCTGTTACCAACCCCGGTCGGGCTGCTGGTGCTTTCTTGCACCTTCTCGCACCTTCTCGCACCCAACCCTTTCCTGTCCTGGATGGAGGAGCCGGCTGAGTCCCGAACCTGTACCCATGACAGACGTGCGATAAAACAGCTTGCTCTGAATGTGCACATTAATCCCTATATCATACAGCTCACCTTCATATTTTACTCATGGCAAACACATTCATTTATTACATTTCAACTTATTTTCGTGCTTATATCCAATTAAGGTTCAAGCATGCTGTCCTGGGCACACACCTCAGCTATCTGGGCTGTCTGTCCAGGACAGTGGGATAGTTGTTAGTTGGTTAGTGAGAGAGAAGAGGGTGTAGTGGCCATTGAGCCCTTAAGAACTCGCTCAGGGTTGGAGCCGGTTTTCGGGCTGCGAACCCTGTACCTACCAGCCTGTTGGCAAACACAGAGTAGCTGATGATTAATAAATCAATGTGCTCTAGTGGTGTCTACAAACAAAACAAATTTGTTTTATAATATTAATCTGGGAGCATTATCTGGAATGAGACATAACCCAGTGAGCTAAATCCTGCTTCCTGTATTGAATAAAAATGCCTGCAAGAGAGAAAATATGCAATGAGCTGTACGAGCCATTAATTATTATTTGCTTCTGGAGAAAATCAACTATTACCTTGTTGCCAATGACAGTTCAGTTTCCGCTCAGAATTTGTGATTTTCATTCAAGTGTTTGCTTAAATATTATAACAGACAAAATAATAATTATATCCACATGAAAAATCCATGCTTCTGGGGTAACAATATCTCTGGTTAACGGGAGCCAAGTTCATTGTGAACATTAATTACTAAGAGCTATGCTGCTAACTGAAACAGTAGTGTAATGTATATAAAACAAAGTGTCAGTTGGTAACATAAAATCTACTAGGGGCGGGACGTAGCTCAGTGTCAAAGTGCCCTCCAGATGCACAGCATGTCTGGGATTGACCTGCATTGATGGAGCCCATTGGGCTATTTCTCATTCCAGCCAGTGTGCCATGACTGGTATATCAAAGACCATAGTATGTCCTATCCTGTCTGAAGGATGATGCATATAAAAGATCCCTTGTTACTAATGGTTAAATGTAGCGCGTTTCCTCTCTAAGGCTATATGTGAAAATTACCAAATGTTTGACATCCAATAGCCGAGTATTAATAAATCAGTGTTCTCTAGTGGTGTGGTTATACAAAACAAACTTTAACTTTTAACAAATTTGTTGCACCAGTTTGCATGATATTTCTCAATCTGCAGTCTAAACCTAATAGCCAGTGGGTCATCAATAAAAAAACCCAGAATTAATGTTTTAATGACAATAATTGTTTTGTTTTTTGCAATTAACCGTTCATGTAGCATTCCAGCCAGTGCTCCACAACTGGTGTAACAAAGGCCGTTGTATGTACTATCCTTTCTGTGGGATGGTGCATATAAAAGATCCCTTGCTGCTAATCGAAAAGAGTAGCCCATGAAGTGGTGACAGCGGGTTTCGTCTCTCAATATCTGTGTGGTCCTTAACCATATGTCTGATGCCATATAACCATAAATAAAATGTGTTGAGTGTGTCGTTAAGTAAAACATTTCCTTCCCTAAGCAAAAAAAATTAATTAATAAAAGGTTTCATATTCATTACCAGAGAAAGAACAGATATATCACACTTGTATAAAAGATCACATACTATTTGTTAGGATTTGGCCACATATATTTGGTGGCAGCAGGTTTTGTCCTTCTTCCATTCATGTAGTTAAGAATAGTACCATCAGAAACTTGATTTGAAAGCAATGTAACAGGATTGTATGGGTAATCAGAAAGTTGCAGCAAGTTAAAAGTCCATTAGCTAACACATTGACAAAATTGTATGTAATATATAAAAACTGTGTTATTTAACTGGATTCAAAACTACTGCATAAGATTTGACAATTTCAACCACATTTACAGACATTATTGTAAGAAGCACAATTTAGTTTTCTGTAGTCAAATTGTAACAAACAATTCCTTTAGCATTCCTTTATTAGCTTTGTAACAAATTTTAATACTAGAATCATCTTTAATTACTTTTTGAATTTTTATGTATGACAGTTTAATATGTGCAGCAATGTAAGACAATATTTATGGACATTCTTTATTTAAGCATAGTCGGTAATGGATAGTCATTCAGTGTCTTTGAACAGTTAATATAATCATAGGAAACATTGTACATGTTCCATCTTTATTCACGGGCATCCATATGGACAACATTTACTTCACCGTGGCAAGTTCTGTTTTACATATATGCAGGCATGAGAAAAACTAATTGAGAATTGGCAAGAATGCAACTGGAAAGGCCCGTTAAGTAACTGTGTTGATCCCACATAATGGAAAACATTACATCTTCATGTTGGCACTCCAGTTCAGTATATACACAGCGTATTCATAAATTGTAAAACTTCATGTACTGATAGTACCAGACCAGTATTCCCTACACCATTATTATCTATAATACAGTTTAGTAAATAGGTCTTCATTAAAACAAAGTTAGTTTTGTTTAATGACACCACTAAAGCACATTGATTTATTAATCAGTTATTGGATGTCAAACATTTGGTAATTGTGATTTCTCTAGAAATTAGGCAAGGCATGGTAGATCAAACACTTTTGGGGCATTTTCACCATTTTCGGGGCACTTGTTTTTCATTAAAAATAACATAAAAATTAATTGAAATAAACATTAATGTAATTTATGTGCTTCCTTTAATAAATGAATGACAAAAAATATAAAAGGCATATTTTATTAATTAATAATACCTTTTTTTGTGTTTTATAAAGGCAATTTTAGAATTAATTAATGAAAAAGGCTTGTTTAATCTCAGGGCAGCATAGTGCTGATTAAGGCAAGATGGTGTTAGACTATTGAGGCATGGTGCTGCACCATGCTAAAACAAGCTATTGAAAACACTAGGTAATTTGAACTCATCTGTTGAGGAAACCCGCTATATTTTTTATTAGCAGCAAAATTATGTTTTAAATGCACTTTCCCACAGACAGAACAGCATATACTATGGCCTTTGATAAGCCAGTCATTGGGATAGGGGAAAACAACCAATCTGAGAATGGGTCCATAGAGGTTTGATCATGTGACTGAAACAACTCTGGCGAGCACTCTACCAAAGAGCTAGATCAAAAAAAAAGAGTGGCAGGATGTAGGTAAAGGGCTCACCTGACCCACACCAGCCTCAGTGGCGCAGTGGTTAAGCAATCGGACTACAGGCTGGTAGGTACAGGGTTCGTAGCCCGGTACCGGCTCCAACCCAGAGTGAGTTCTTAAGGGCTCAGTGGGTAGGTGTAAGGCCACTACACCCTCTTCTCTCTCACTAACCAACTAACAACTAACTCACTGTCCTGGACAGCCAGCCCAGATAGCTGAGGTGTGTGCCCAGGACAGCGTGCTTGAACCTCAATTGGATATAAGCACGAAAAATAAGTTGAAATGAAATGAAAACCTGATCCACAGTTGGTCTAGGATCGATCCCAGTCAGTGGACCCATTGGATTATTTCCCGTTTCAGCCAGTGCACCACCACTGGTATATCAAAGGCAATGGTATATGCTGTCCTATCTGTGGGATGGTGTATATAAAAGATCCCTTGTTACTAATGAAAAATGTAGCAGGTTTCCTCTCTAAGACTATATATCAGAATTGCCAAACGTTTGACATCCAATAGTTGATAATTAATAAATCAATGTGCTCTAGTAGTGTCGTTAAACAAAACAAACTTTTAACTTTTACCACAGACAGAATAGTAATACCCAAAGATGTCTAGCAACTGTAGGTGTTAAATCCTGTGACCCATTCAACATGAAGCAAATGCTCATATCACTGAGATTCAGCCAAAGATGAACACAATTATTTTAGCTGTAGCTCTTTACTTTGAAGCTAAATTCAACACATTCACTGCATAAAAAGTTTGTGAAAGATTCAGATCTTAAGTAGTACTTGAAAGGGGGAAAAGCCTTTTATATTTGGTACACATTACCTTTGAGCTTAATTCTTTACAAATACTTGTATGAGTTAATGAAAAATGATTGATTCAAGAACTAACTTACCGAGAAAGAAAATACAAACATGTTATGTACATTTTACCTTGGAGCTAAATTCAACACATAGACAGTATAAATGATTAATGAAAATTGATTGCTTGGGAAAATTCTTGACAGGGAATAAAAAAAATAGATAAAAGCTCATTGTCTTCACTTTACCTTGAAGGTAAATTACATAGCAATGCATTTGTGGAAATTGAGGGGTGGGACGTAGCCCAGTGGTAAAGCGTTCGCTTGATGTGCTGTCGGTTTAGGATCGATCCCCGTCGGTGGGACCGGCCTCGGTGGCGTCGTAGTTAGGCCATCGGTCTACAGGCTGGTAGGTACTGGGTTCGGATCCCAGTCGAGGCATGGGATTTTTAATCCAGATACCGACTCCAAACCCTGAGTGAGTGCTCCGCAAGGCTCAGTGGGTAGGTGTAAACCACTTGCACCAACCAGTGATCCATAACTGGTTCAACAAAGGCCATGGTTTGTGCTATCCTGCCTGTGGGAAGCGCAAATAAAAGATCCCTTGCTGCTAATTGGAAGAGTAGCCCATGTAGTGGCGACAGCAGGTTTCCTCTCAAAATCTGTGTGGTCCTTAACCATATGTCTGACGCCATATAACCGTAAATAAATGTGTTGAGTGCGTCGTTAAATAAAACATTTCTTTCGATCCCTGTTGGTGGACTCATTGGGCTATTTCTCATACCAGTGTGTGCACCACGACTGGTATATTAAAGGCTGTGGTATGGGCTATTCTATCTGTGGGATGGTGCATATAAAAGATCCCTTGCTACTAATGGAAAAATGTAGTGTTTTACCTCTCTATGACAGTATGTTAAAATGATCAAATGTTTGACATCCAATAGCCGATAATTATTAAATCAATGTGCTCCAGTGGTGTCGTTAGTTAAACAAAACAAACTTATTGTGGAAATTAATAAACTTGAGAAGGGCTAATTGTAAAACAAAAAAGAAAAACTGAAAGAACATTTTATATTTATTTTACTTGGGACCTACATTTAACACACAAGTAAATAAAAATTATATATATTGCAGGGATATATGTTGTATTTATATTAAAAAGCCACCTTGCTTCCATGGCTATGTCATTATTCTACTAAACTAGCTAATATAATACAAACTTAAGCAACACTGCCCCACGACTGGCATATCGAAGGCTGTGGTATGTGATGTTCTGTCTGTAGTTTGTTATTAATAGTTACTGCACAGCAGGATCTAGCTCAGTTGATAGAGCACTCGCGTACTTGCCGAGATGCTTGTGTCATAGGATCAAACCTCCTTGGCAGACCCATCGGCTTCTTTCCTGTCCCAACCACTGCCCCATAACTGGTATATCAAAGGTCATGGTATGTGCTGTCCTGTCTATGGGAAATTGCATATAAAAAATGTCTGACATCCAATAGCCAGTAATTAATTTATCAATGTGCTCAAGAAGCTAAGTTTTGTTATTCTCTTTGATAACTTTTAAATGGGTTTTACTGTAGATTACTTCTTTCATACATGCTAATGTGTTTACAATTGTACTGATTAGGTGATAAAGCTTAATAAAAGATGGAGTCTGTTGAAGAAAATCTCATTTGAAACCAACTGATGGATTCAGTGATCTATCTCTTTATCTTATGTTAGTTTTGCAAGACCATTTTCAGAATAGAATGTTTGCTATCACTGGCTCTCTGGCAATGTATTATATAAATCTGTGTTTGTCTCCATAAGCAAAAGGGGTGGGACGTAACCCAGTGGTAACAAGCTCACTTGATGCGCGGTTTGTTTGGGATTTATCCCCATTGCTGGCCCCATTAGGCTATTTCTCGTTCCAGCCAGTGCCCCATGACTGGTGTAACAGGCCATGGTATGTACTATTCTGTCTGTGGGATGGTGCATATAAAAGATCCCTTGCTCCTAATCAAAAAGAGTAGCCCATAAAGTGGCGACAGCGGGTTTCCTCTCTCAATATCTGTGTGGTCCTTAACCATGTCTGACGCCATATGGCTGTAAATAAAATTGTTGAGTAGTTCATTAAATAAAACATTTCCTTTCCTAAGCAAAAAAAAAAGTAATAAAAGGTTTCATATTCATTACCAGAGAAAGAACAGATATATCGCACTTGTATAAAAGATCACATACTATTTGTTAGGATTTGGCCACAGATATTTGGTGGCAGCAGGTTTTCTCTCCAATAATCTATATACCAAGTTTTGAAATAACTATGCTAATGCCTTAAAATGTATTTTAAAATTCCATTCCTTTCTAATATCTTTGTCAGAGGACATAAAATGTGCGGGCTTATTGTCTAAATGGAAATTTACTGTTGTCAGGTGTAGTTTGCTGCATAACGGCTTCTTAAATGTGTTTTTCCACTCTCTTAATGCACACCAATTTATTTTTATTACACCAAACTGGCATTGAATGCAAACTGTTCTTTGCCAAATAAACTACAAATCAACAAATGGTATTTTTTTGCATCTGACTTCTCACTGAACACAATATCACTTCTGCACTTGGCAGCTGGATAATATCAGTTTCAAGGTTTTATACTGCACACATAGTGTAACATTCTTTTCCACAATAATTGTTTTTATCCAGACAGATTTTCTGATAAGATAGTTCTTAAGTACTTTGTTCAGGTTAAATATTATATGCACCATCCAATCCTGTAATAAAATAATTCATTCATTATTGGGGGGTGGGGGGGGCAAGACATAGCCCAGTGGTAAAGGGCTCGCTTGATATGCGGTCGGTGTGGGATCAATCCCCATTGGTGGGCCCATTGAGCTATTTCTCGTTCCAGCCAGTGCACCACAACTGGTGCATCAAAGGCCATGGTTTGTGTTATCCTGCCTGTGGGAAGCGCAAATAAAAGATCCCTTGCTGCTAATCGGAAAGAGTAGCCCATGTAGTGGCGACAGCGGGTTTCCTCTCAAAATATGTGTGGTCCTTAACCATATGTCTGACGCCATATAACCGTAAATAAAATGTGTTGAGTACGTCGTTAAATAAAACTTTTTTTTTTTTTTTTTTATATCCATTGAAGGTTCAGGCATGTCCATAGCGATTGCCACCACATAAAAATATATTGTTCAGGAAGAGGTGTTAAACTTGGCACTCAGCTGTACAAAATGGCAACTGGATATGTTAATATGTTGGTAGAAAACATCTTTGGTTTAATGGAAATAGCTGATTAAAAGAAGCAGACATCAGTCCATTTTTGTCTTGCCACAAGTACACTCATGTCACCTTAGTCTGCGCGGCACAAAAGTCTGCGCACGTTAACGACGACGTCTTGAAACAAGTGTCGGGGTATGTTTGTAAACAAACAAACAACATTAATTTAATTCACAAAACCGTTGTTCAAACAACACATCTTGATTGTGAATATATGTATAAAACTGATCGATAACACTTTTATTGAAAAAAACTTAATTAATGCACTAAAAGTATACTTTTGCCAGCCTCGATCTACGTGTTTTTCTATCACCTGCCAACACGTGTCTGTCAACCGACTCAACATTGTAATGATCAACCTTGCATATCAACTTACATAAATTTACACACAAGCTTCAATACAAACCTTATGAAATTAATGTCTTATTTTATCTGGTGACGTAAACATCCAAGAATACTTTGAATTTCCCTTCGAGTGACACAATGCAAAATGGCTGCACACAGACTTTAAAGATTGTACTTACAGCATGGCCTAATTTTTAGCTATAGTCTGTTTCAAAAATTATCATTGATTGTCCTATATGTCTAACGAACACTATTTGTGCTCATTTACAGTTAATAACAGACACTTTTTGTTGAATAATGATCAAATATGTTTACATTGGCTTTTTTTTATATTGTCATTTTGTGTTGTCCAAACTAAGGAGCATGGAACACCATTTACATTTATCTCATTTGCACAATCTAAATGTTTCTGAAACAGACTATAACAGGAAGTGTTTGTTATTTAGAACTTATAAAAGTCGGATCCATTGTTTGTTGCTGTTTTATGTAAACATTAGCGACAGAAGTGGTTGTTTTAATGTTTGCTGCGCAGACTTATGTGCCGTCATGCAGGCCAGTAAATGCAGGGGGGTCCCACTAAAAATGTGCTCATTACTTGAGTTTAAAAAACATTAAAATTAAAATAACTTTAGTTGTAACACGTTTATTGTTCCATTGTACTGTGGCGGTGAAACAAATATTTTTAAACAAATATTTTAACTTTAAAATATAACACAAATGCTTAGGTGCGCAGACTTAGGTGCTACCAGTGTAGTTGATTTTTTTTTTTTTTTTTGATTTTTTTATTATTGATTTTCTTTCTTTTTTTGTGATTTAAATTTGTTTTTTTACCATGAGTGAACAAATGTTTTAAACAGCTATCACTAGGCATACAATGGAATTTTTTCATAATAATTGTTTGACCTTTTATCGCAATGAATACTTACTAATTCATAAAGTATCATTACCGGTAATTATTTATTTGTTGGTTCTTGTTGAATATACTTCCCCAAAGAGGTTTTCTAGGATTTAAAAAAATTTTGTACGTACAGTCAGACCTTGTTACAATGACCATGTTCATCCTGGGTCACTTTGTCGTTATATCGAAATTGCCGGTGTATCAAATTGTCATGAGTTATCTCCATTGTCAAAATAATGTAACAAAAAAATACTAATTAATATTAAGTGATGACTCAATAGCATTTAAATAATTAATGCATTGCAATTATTATTAAAAACAACAAATACACATACATTAAATATGTTTTTAAAAAACATTAAATATAAAAATAAGGCGCATTCACCGTCAATCTAATCAAGACATCTCCGATTGGTACCTGTTTCATTTACAAAATATCATGAAAATAGAAGCTTTTATTGTTCGAAGTTAATCCTTTAATTGGTTAAGTAAAGGCTTATTTGCAAAAGCAATACACCACAGACATCGGTAGCTCGGACAGCATGTGACACAGTCGACTCACTACAAAATCAACAATTCTAAGTGGCTGTGTGTGTACTGCCAATGTGCTGCGGTATTTGTGATTATGTAATGTCGTTGGTATCTGTGATTATGTAATGTCGTTGTAAAGAGGTGTTTTCAGATGTCGGATGCACGTTTGTTCCTAATTTGCTCTGTCGGTGTCGGAAGGTGTGAATTCCGGTGTAATGAACAGAATAACACTGATATACGTTTGTTCCCGACAATTTGTGGTCGGATGGTGTAAAAATCATGTGTCATTGGTTGTTGGTTACGTCATACTAAGTTGGTCTTGTTATTGGTGTGTGATGATCAGTTAAGCTGTATCCTAACTGCATGCAAGTGATGTAATAATATTTATATCCTAAATTAACATGGCCTTAGCAACAATCTCAATTTTTAAAGTTGGCAATTGCTGTAGCCACCAAGTAAAGCATATCTGGGTATGTATCAAATAGTATGTCATTTTAGTGCAAAGCTACCAGTGGGTATCATTATACATTTATGATATGAAATTACAAATACATAGCTGTGGTATTACACTGGAGCTCTTTTAAGGGTAACTTGAGTGTGGAGGGACTTACATTAAATATTTTCTGAAAACATTTGGTATCTCTGTGATACATATATCCTGGAGTAATCAATAGTCATGCACATAACGACAAACAGTAGAGATGTTTAACTGAAAAGCAATAAAATAAATATTATTTACTTAACTAATTTGTCCTGTGCTGTATCTAACATACTATTTGTCTACTGTCAAATTCATTTGCCAAATCAAGTTTTTATGTATAACCACTTTTGGCATAACATAATACGAAATGAACAGTCACACACTCCATTCTTGTTACATGTTCAGCAATTTCCATCACTGGATGCTTGTATTAGGTATTGGAGTAAATGGACTTTTCCTTGATAAAAAACAAATGTTTTTCAATTTACACATATTCTATTAATGGATCTGGAAGTGTTTTATCATTTGCTGATAAATGTGACATCAGTGGTTCGCACATGCTCACAAGCGGTAGAAAAAAGTGACATGTATGAATATTGAATCCTCAACGATATGCATTTGAACATGCATTAATTTATTTTTTATATTGGTTAGTATATATTTGTTCCTCATTTCACAGGAGAAAATAGAAACAATTCCCGTTGGTATTGTGTCGCACGCTTGACTAAATTTATCTGTATATGTGTGCAGTTAAATCAGGATGATTGAAATCAATGGTTACTAAATAACACTGTGTCGCTTGTGTGCAGTTAGGAGAGAGTTCCAGGTAGCTCTATAATGGGATGATGTCTAGATATTTGGGAATTTCCTTATCAGCATTCATTGTAATTGTATATGGTAGGTGGATGATGCTGGGTTTGAACCGAAGTATTTGTACCATTATCAGGCGAATGATCCTGGAACCATGATCAAGCCAAGTTCAGTTTTATCAGCTCAGTGTTAGGCCACGGCACTGACGTGTCTGTCAGTAACCATTAACAACCGGCCAATAGCCTGCTGTCCTGCACAAACAGTCCAGATAGCAGAGGTGTATGTAGGGACAACTGATTTAAGCACAAATTTTAATTTAAAAATCACAGCAATCTTGTTTTGTAAACTATAGTGAACCTCTCCCTCCAATTCTTGTTTTAAATTATAGCTGTCATTTACATAATCTGTGTGAAGTTAGCTTGTAAATAACATATTATTTTTAAAAAAACCTATTTTTGGAGGAAGCAAAATATAATAAGACAAAGTTTCTTTATACCCATTAATAATATATAATATAAAAAAGCTTGAATGTTCAGTCTTTTATGACTTTTTGTAATGTTTAGTTCCTTTGTTTTAATATATACTATGTATTCTTTGACATTGTAAGGTATTGTCATGTTATAGACATGAATCTGTTGTTGTCACTGTTACTGTATTGACATGTTGATATGATATGTATTAGTTTACAGTGGACTAACCCACACTGTTTCCCATGTATACTCCATTAATTAAGTCATCAATTCTTTCAGGTGTTCATAGACTGCAGTTTTAATTAAATTTATTAAAACAAATTTTTTTTGATTGAAGGGCAATGCTGAAGATTGTGAAAACATGAAAGATACTGACTCCTTTAAACTTTCACTGACACCTTTAATGGTATTTGTTCTCCTGTATGTCGAAACTATAGTAATATCTCAAAATCACATTTTAGTTTTTTTTAAAGTTTATTTATCTACTATACTCATATATATATATATATATATATATATAAATATACAGCAAAAATCATAATGTAAATATCGGTTACATTTGAAATGTCCTGTGTTAAAAAATGATCATGCTTCAAAAACTGTTTTGGATTCCTGCAAATATTAGAATAACAGAACCACATAATATATGCAGAAATTAATATTCAAGGCAAGAAGTTGTGAAGATAAAAACAGTATTATTTATTTTTTACAAACAGTTGCACAGCAGCTAACCTTTTAACAGCCTAACAGACTACTGCCTAAATATAAATACATTTGGTTTATTCAAAAAGATGGGATGTAACCCAGTGGTAAAGTGCTCATCTGATGCGAAGTTGATCTGGGATCAATCCTCATCAATGGACCCATTGGATTGTTTCTCGTTCCAGTCAGTGCACCACGACTGGTTTATCAAAGACCCTGCTATGTGCTATCCTGTCTGTGGGATGGTGCATATAAAAGATCCCTTGCTACTAATGAAAAAATGTAGCGGGTTTCCTCTCTAAGACTATATGTCAAAATTACCTAATGTTTGACATCCAAAAGCCGATGATTTGATTAATAAATCAATGTGTTCTAGTGGTGTCATTAAACAAAACAAACTTTTACTTTTTGAAGTCTTTAATAGATTGTGTTAATGAGAAATGTTGTACAATGTTTGCAATGGGGAACAAATACTTTTGAAGTGTTTTCTGACACCTAAATACATGTAGGTACATTATCATTCTGAGAGAAAATGTAAAATTTAATATGATTGTTGTTGTTGTGTCTTCTCATTGTGTTATTGTCATATATTATTTTAAAGCGATTTTTTACCAACTTCTGCATACATTGTATCTAATGTTTTGTTTCTCCTATGCTTAACTCTCTAGCCCGAGAACCTGATATTGGCGAGTAAAGCCGGAAGTCCTGCAGTCAAACTAGCCGATTTTGACTTAGATTGTGAGGTGCTTAGATACAAACATTATGACAGGCCATGTCAAAAAATACTTGTTTCTCATCAGTGATTCCTTTAAAAGTTGGCGGTAATTTTTCCTATGCTTTGTTGGGTGACAGTTACGTGGCAATCAAGTTAATAAGACCCTGGCTAAGACAATCAGTACTGATAAATAAGCTGAGCTTAAAGTGAGCACAATTATCAGTAGTAATAATGTAAATGAAAAGCAAATTTTGTGATTAAATTTTGTGATTAAATTTTTTTATTTTTAAAAAACTTTCTTTTTTTAATGTCTTAACTACTAAAGGAAGAATATTTCAGAGTCATATGTCCCATTTTTATTTCTCAATATAATTAAATGTATGTTATTTTAGCTGACAAGAAGAGGCTGTAGAGTAACATTTCAGAATAGATACCATTTAAAAAAAATAAAAAATTAACTAAACTTTTTTTTAATGAATATTCAAAAACAAGTAGAAAAAAATATGTCCCATACTCTGTCCTCTTCTTCTATAATGATTTAACTATCATATTATATTTATGTTGCATACTTTTTTCCTATATTTTTATTATCTTTTTTTTTCTGTTTCTATTATTGGGTGAAGGAGAAAGCATGTGGTTTTGGGGATTGGTTTAAAGTATTAACTATATTAAGTTCATGTTTATGTGTAGCATGTTAATGGATGTGGCATGAACAAGTTTTAAAGTTTTCGATAATTTTTACCATACAGTGGAACCTAGCAAACCTAGACTTGGAATAAACCAAATTCCTCTCAATGTCCCTGCCACTAGTCTTCTTAAACCAAAATAAACTGGAACTTGTCTTTTTTTCCAAGAACCAAATAATTGTTTTGGGTCAGAAGGGTAACATTCTTTATCATCAGCAGAACTGAATAACAACCAATAGTTAATGTACATTGTTGTCTAGAAATTGTAGGTTAGGTTTTCTACATCCTAACCAGTATCACATGACTCGTATATTAATGGCTGTGGTATGGGTTGTCCTGTCTATGGGAAGGTGCATATAAAAGATCTTGTCCTGGACGGGACCGGCCTCGGTGGCGTCGTGGTTAGGCCATCGGTCTACAGGCTGGTAGGTACTGGGTTCGGATCCCAGTCGAGGCATGGGATTTTTAATTCAGATACCGACTCCAAACCCGAGTGAGTGCTCCGCAAGGCTCAATGGGTAGGTGTAAACCACTTGCACCGACCAGTGATCCATAACTGGTTCAACAAAGGCCATGGTTTGTGCTATCCTGCCTGTGGGAAGTGCAAATAAAAGATCCCTTGCTGCTAATCGGAAGAGTAGCCCATATAGTGGCGACAGCAGGTTTCCTCTCAAAATCTGTGTGGTCCTTAACCATATGTCTGACGCCATATAACCGTAAATAAAATGTGTTGAGTGCGTCGTTAAATAAAACATTTCTTTCTTTTTTTTGTCCTGGACGGAGGAGTCTGCGAAAGTCGACACCTGTGCCCAGGACAGGAGTGTGCTATGACCTGACCTGACCTAAAGGAATAATATAGCAGATTTCCTTTAGTTAGAATTATCAAATGTTTGAAATTCAATAGCCAATGATTAATAAATCAGAGTGTTCTAGTGGCATCATGAAACCTTTTGTAGGTTATAGTACTCTCTACAGATCATAAGTTCCTAAATACCAGCCCAGACATGGCAGCTAACAAATCATTAATGTGATACTGTTTTTATCTGAATTCTCAATTTTTTAAATTATTTTTTTTAAAGTAAATTGTTAAAAATATTTAGCAGTGCACAAAACTATGATCTATATTAATGAACATGCTAGACAAAATAAAATAAAGATTTTGCTTAACCAGTATGATAAATAGGTAAGAATCAAAAGTTTGGGTCCTGAGTACAAAATAATAATTAAACACCATGGGAAACTACTTTTGCTTTTTATAGACTTTTTAAAACCTATATTCTGGACAGTAAACAGTAAGTTATCAAATCACCACACTAAAACCCAATTCCTACAAAAACAAGAAGAAAAAAACGGTAAAAAAATAAAAAATAAAAATAAAATGGTGTTTGCAAGGTTCCATTGTACATTTTTTTTTTTAGAAAGTGGTTGGAATTTTGTTCTTGTTATTTTGGTTCACATTTTTTTCTGTAGCTGAGTTAGTAATAAACATGAATATGGAAAAATCATTGTCCCATCAAAACATCATATAAATAACTACAAAATATCATTTTAAAAAACACATTATTTGTTTAACCTCATTCTGTATAAAAATAAATATTTTTGTGTATCCTCATTTATATATTCTTAAAAGAATTTCTTTATTGTTTTCAAAGTATTTTTGGGTTGTTTTGGTTTTGATACTTTTTTGTGCACTTTTTCTTTAAATATTTTTTTAAATCATACATAATTTCAAAATATTTTTTGTTTTTGTTTTTGTCTTGATATTTTTTGTGTGCTTTATGGGGGTTTTCTTGCATTTTAGTTTTCCTCTTTTTTTTTGTTCACATCCTTTAGAATAAAATTTTAGTTAATGAGTCTTTTTCTTTCTTTTTTTCAAGTTTACCATAAATGATATAAAACATGTTTGTTTGTATTTTAAATTGCACTCTGTGTTATTGTAGTAAGGATGAAAATAGCCTACATTGACCACGTAGTGTGACATTATATTATTATAGCGATACGGGGAATGGGATTTCATATCGTGATGGGCACTGATGGAAAGCAAACCCTTTTTTCATGTGGCCTAACTAGTTTATGTTGTCAAGTCATTAGATATGTCACAGTAATGCATAGATCTAGGCAGTTTATTAACATTCATTTGAAACTGATGTAATAACAGCTAAAACATCTTTATTTTGCACAGCGGTCAGTGGATTGTTTTATTTTGTTTGTAAAGTTTTCACACTGTGTATGGATAACTTGGATAGTAGACCACTTGATTAGGAATATATATGCTTCCTAGAGTTTTTCCATATTTTTAAACATTTAAAACATTTTTAAGGGGTTTATGGTTGATGATTATGACTTTCTTGAAAGGCTTTTAAATAAGAAAAAGTGTGTATATTTTACCTTTTCTTCTAGACTGCTTTCAAAGATGAGATATTAATATAATGCTATTATTGTCATTATTTTTAATTTCACATATACATATATACCTGTTTTTAGCTCCACATACAGTGGGAGAAGCTATATCATTCATCCAAATCATGTTATAAGACAAATTCTGTAGTGGAGCCATTCATGTCGTGTTAGTAGATTTCGAGCTAAGCTTATGGAATTCACCTGTACCATGGGATTTGAAGGGGAATAACTCTGTATAGTACTAATTTTAATTGATCATAAAACTTAAACTTGATTAATTGATCCGATAGTTAAAGCTAGTAATGTTCCACACTCTTCCAAATAACTGGAACATCACAATGGTAATTAATCACTATAGTCGTTAATAGGCATGCACAGTGTGATTGCTTTTTGGTTGGCCCACATTCCCTGCTTGACCGTGAAAAGTGAATGGCAGCTAGCTTGTTTTGAGTTAACAGTTCACCCTTGCTTGTCACCCCATTAAAAACACTGAATGGCTGCAAACAAGAACAGTGAGCTGCTGCTACTGTGAATATTAAAACAGTGGATTGTAGTTTAGAGCTCAGTGGGCAGTCTTGGTGGTACTGGGAGATGGGACTGAGACACGGTCGTCGCTATTAGTATTGACATAGACACCTGTCTTACAGTCGTATTCGTACAGTGCTATTGTACAAATAACGGTTAACAGTCTTTTATCCTCATTCTTGTGAATGCAGAAGGGTGGATATTGTCATGCTTGTGTACATCCGCTATGTTTGATTTCCCAGCACTTAAAGTCTAGATTAAAATTTTAACAATGGCACCCTCATGTAAAGATAATTGCTTTTTCGGGCCACGTGTTCAAAGGTTAAGGTCATTGTTAACGAAAATAGAAAACTGGTTCTATGTGAACAGGTAAAGGGCATTGAACTCAAGCTTGTACTTATACTTTCATTTCCAGTAACTTGATTGTTTCCCATCACAACCAGTGCACCACAATTGTTACATCAAAGCCTATGATATGTTCTTTCCCATCCTGACCATTGCCCTGCATCTGGTATGTACTGCCCTGTCTATAGCAAAATGCATATAAATGATCGCTTGCTACTTTTTGGAAGGAGTAGCCTGCGTGGCAGTAATGAGTTACCTTTATCTTGACCAGTTGTCATAATAACCACATGTTAGGCACCAAATAGCTGTTAATTGACTTGCAAAAAGGCATTGTCATGAAATCATTTAATGTTAATGATGACTCGCATAGAAATGGTGAATCTTGTCTTTAAAAATATGACCAGATAATATAGCAATACAATTTAGTTCATCTATTATGTTTCTTCATAACAATACATGTATTTATAACAAGTGGTGATTATTTGCTAATAAATAGGGGGGGAAATACAAATTTATAATTCATATCTGACGACTAAAGTTTTGAAATGTAATTAATTGTTTAGTAAATGTTAGTCTTTTTAATCTCAGACTCCCATGCTACTTTCTGTCCACTGAGCTACAGTGTCATTGTAATCTAATGTGTTGCTGCATATTAGACAAAATCTGCTTTCACAGCAGGATCTTGTTAGTCTGAATTTACCCAAAATCCCACAATTTGTAATAAATATTTTAGAAAATCAGCTGGTCCTCCAAGAGATTCGGAGGAATGGCCTCACTAGCCCAGACCAAACATCTACTTAACAGAATTGAGGGCTAATGGATTTCATAAACTATGAACTCAAGAATTAAAAACCTATAATAAAAAAAAGTAGCAGTTAAATAATAATTAAGTATTAGTATGAATATTCAGTTTCCGGATCTGGATTGTACCCACGTTTTAGTCATCTTTGTGGTGGGGTGCTCTGCACAGGATTGTACGAATTCAACAACAACAAAACATTAATGGACTCTGGATGTGAATCATTGTAACTAATACAACACAGTTATTATTTTTTCATAATCATTATCATATATAGATATTGCTTTCAGATACGTAAATCACATAACTAACGTTTTGACTTTAACAAAAGTAGATAATTATTATTTTATAAGGATCCTAGTGGCCTTGTAGTAGTCAAAAGTGACTTGCTGAGTGTTACTTAACATTTTTCAGGTTTATTAATAAAAAAATAATTTAGCGGGCATGGGGGATGGTTGACAATAAAAATAAGCTCTCTTAATGGTAGTAGTTCATTTGAAAAGTATTTTTATTAAGCTGAAACAAATTACAATATGTGCTAGATGTACTGAGATAGAACTCTTAATTTGTGTGTGAATTAGATTGTAAAAGAACCTTTTTGAATCTGAACAGAGAAAAATCCAAACTAACAAATCTTGTTCTTTCTGATCTTGGATACTTGGTAAGTAAAGTTAAATGATCTTCCCCTCCCACCCATTAAATTTATTTAAAACTGAACAAAATTAACAAGTTCCTTTGGGGTGTGTAGTGGTCCAAGTAACCGACTAATAATCTAGTCTGAAGTATTTTAAGTATATTTCTTTTAAATGGTGTTCTATATGTATTTTAAAAAACAACAATTAAGATATCAAAATATTTAATACCATGATATTTTTATTTATATGTTGGCAAAAATCCATCACTTTTCACATTTTATTGTTTTGTTTATTTTATTTTTTCACTCAGCCACAAGTCTGATGAGTTTAAAAAGCAATATTTCAAGACAGGTGAAGGTTGTATTATTGTCAGTACAGTTTAAAAAACCAAAACACAAATCTTGTGCTTTTCTGCAAAGATTGGCAATACATGTGCAATTTTATCAAAAATTGTTATTTTCTTTTTAATTAAAAAGTAATTTGAAGTTGTCATTTTTTTTTCACTTGTGTAATAGAAATAACTGGCACTTACTCATTAACCAAAATAAAGATCTAACCAGTTGCACCAACTGATCTCAATGGATTTGTTTTACTGTATCCAGCACTTGATTTATGATCATGTAACAGACATTTCATTTTGTTTAGTTATTGATAAGAAGTGCTTGGGAAAAAGCCAGTCCTTATGTCAGTATGACATTTTAATCAGTTATTTTGTTGACTTGGTATTGTTTAAGAACACTTGAATCTGCAACAAAGGACACCTTGCATAATGAACCATGTCTATAAATAGCACTTCAGATATGTTATTCATATTTAAATTTTAATCTGTTTATAAAGACCTTGGGATCTTTGGGTGTCTTGTATAATTGACAGGTCTGGCTGTAAAATCTTTGGGTGTCCCTAATAGAGAGGTCTGAGTGATATGTTTGGGTATCCCTTGTTTATATGACCATTATACATTTAGGTTGCTCTTATTGAAAAGTTTGACCTTGTAGGACCTTTGGGTAACCTTTCGTGGCAGGTTAGGCTTTGGAAAACCCTTATGGGTAGGCTTTATTTTAAGGGACCTATGGATAGACCGTATAACTAGATTTGACTATGTTTTTAATGCTGCTTTTACTTCGATGTTTCGTTTGACAGAAAAGTATATTTTTAACAGACCTAATACAGTGTTGTTGTTATTGTAATTTGAGATTTGTCTTGTTTCTTTCTTCTGCAGCCGGAAAACTTATTGCTTGCCAGTAAAGCAAAGGGTGCTGCTGTGAAATTAGCTGATTTTGGTCTTGCCATCGAGGTGCAAGGAGACCAGCAAGCATGGTTTGGTAAGAGTTGCATCCCTTGATTTACATTTACTACCATGGTATTGTTTTGATTTATTGCCAAGTTGACTAGCAGGCATAGTGTAGTATGTTGTGTTCTACTGTTGTTACTAAGGAGATTAGTTTAGATAAGAGTTGGTTCCATTATTTGGATATTTTCCTTGTTATTGTGATACATTTTGTTCTATCACTATTGACACCATGGTGACCAGGTAAGAGTTATTGATGATTGAAAACAGTTTGGTTGATTTTAGTTAGGTGTTTTTCTTTGGAATGAATAGCTGTCTTTTAAACATAAAATAGTCAAATAGAATTTGAAGTTTAATAATTTATATAGGAGTATATTTACTGATAAGTAATCAGATCAGCCCTCTACATTGCGAACCAGTTTGGTTGTATATGCAACCATTTTTTTTCATTTGGCACCTAACACATTTCATATTATCTATGTAAAACATACAAGTAAGTGCCATCTGTCTCCTAGGTGGAAAATTTTATGTAGATGCCTGAATCAGATAAAAAGGACAAGATGAAGTTAATACATTTTCAAAGGCAGCATCAGTTATAGCTATAAGTCTTAGATCAATGAAACTTGGGTTTATAATTCCATGAAATTATTGTAATAAAAGATTACGTTAAAATATATAATACTTCATAAAATAGATATTAGACTGAAAAGTTAACATTTTACTTATTATCAACCTACAATTATGGCATTTGTTTATCATAGACTAGAAAATGGAAACAGTAAATGGCAGAGTAACATAAATGCACAGTCGCTGGTCACAATAGGATAGGTTGACTGATCTTGTAACAAATTTAGTCAGCCCTTATATCACTGAAAATCATTTGAAAAATCTTCTTTTTTTTTTTTTTTAACAGGTGAATAATAAATTTACAGGGCTTGAACTTAACAATTTGTCTCCCATGGCAATTTAAAAAAAGAATTGCAGTGGTTGAAACGGCCCACCGACGGCAGTTTTGAGCCTGCTTAAGGCAGTTTTTAAAAAAGTTACTTTTGCAGCAAATAAACATGACTGAAACGTTATTTTGCTGTTTGTAGACATATTTCATATGTGAAAATATTAAATATTGGCAGACAGTGTATACCAGGTTTATACATTTTGCCATTGTTGAGGAGATTGTTGGTGATGCTGTCTACCTATGTCAAATTATATCTCAATGACAGCAATCGCCGTCGGTGCCGTCATTAGTTTCGAACCCTTCATTTGAGTACTGTTGTTTAGTTTCTTTCTTGTGTTGCAGGTTTTGCAGGGACACCCGGTTACTTATCACCAGAGGTGTTAAGAAAAGACCCGTATGGAAAACCAGTAGATATATGGGCATGTGGTGAGTATAGGATGAGTTGTCTTGGTAACAGGTTGTCAGTTGCCAAACTCAGATTATTTATTTCACTGAATTAACATGTTTTTAGTTCAGTGCCAAATGTACTGTTCAGACTGAGCTATACAATTAAAGGGACATTCCTGAGTTTGCTGCATTGTAAGATGTTTCCGATTAATAAAATATTTCTACGATTAAACTTACATATTAAATATATTTTCTTGTTTAGAATATCAGTATCTGTATATACAATGTGTTTCTGGTCATCTTAATATTTGTAAGAAGCCCAAATTGGAGTTTGTCTTCAAATAATTTTGTACGTACGAAAAAACAATATTTTACGAAATAAGATCAAATTTAACCTAGTACAAATATTAGAACGATCACAAACACGTTTAATATACAGCCACTAATATTTTATGCAGAAAATATATTTGATATGTAATTACAATCGTTAAAAAGTCTCTGTTAGTCGATAACATCTTAAAAATTGCAGCAAACTCAGGAATGTCCCTTTAAAGAATCCTTGTATGACAAATCTGTAAATTATATAAAGTTTTGGTAAAAGGGTGTCTGTCATCATTTTAAATAATTTTATTAATTTTCATGAATTAACACAGCATTGGAACAAATTTTCTGTTCAGACTGAGATGTGCATGTAATATGTCATGTGTTCAACTTCTTGTTGTGAATCATGTTTAAATAGAGAGAACAAAATTGCAACTTTTATATATTGTGATGAGTGTGTTAAACCATATAAAATATTACAGCAAGTCTTTATTAAAACTAAATAAAATTGTGACTTCACATAATAATTAAGCAAATACATAGAGGATAATAAACGAGTTACCAGTTATTATCAAATTTATGTCCCGAGTGAAATAATTTTCAGTTGTCACGAGCTTTAGCGAGTGACAAATGAAAATTATTTCATGAGGGACATAAATTTGATAACAACTAGTACCGAGTTCGTTATTCTATTTATTACCTCAGCTATTTTTCTCTAAAAGCCTTTAATTTCGACGCACATGCACAAAGGCCAACCTGTATAGGAACGATGTAAACCACTTTACGCACTGTTCTGAGAATTACTATAACATTGTAATTTAATCACGTTCATAGATAGTTTTTAAAAACACAAGTTCTCTTTATTCTGCTTCCAAATTTATAATGAATTGCATTAAAATGATATTTTGTTATTAATTTGAAACCAAAAACAGAGACCCGTAAAGGCAAACTCTTTAAACTACATGACGTCATTTTGTGTGTTTGTCAAATCGTGATGACGTCATATTTAGTACCGACAAAGTCATTGGTTTGTAAGCGTCAAATTGTCCAATAGTATTGTTCGTTAGACCAATGCATGATAATTTCTGAGAAATTATGATTTTTATTTTCCCTGTTATGAGTGACCGCTGGGGTAATACATGTAGATATTTTGCATCTAAGTTTTGTTATTTAAAAAAAAATATTTGTTATACATTTCTGTTTTGAAATTTTCTCTCATTTTTCAGGTGTGATATTATATATCTTACTTGTGGGTTATCCCCCTTTCTGGGACGAAGATCAGCACAGATTATATGCCCAGATAAAAGCTGGTGCATACGACGTGAGTAAAATTGTACTTCGTTTCTTGTCAAATATGTGTCTTGATGTACAAAACATCCAAAATACAAACTGATTCATTTATAAAATGAAATTCTTCTTAAAGTATACCAGGTATTGTTCACAGATTTGTATTGTCAACTCATCTGCCTACATGTGCTTAAACGCTGTCAACTTCTACCACATAGCCTTATACTTCATTTTAAAAAGACAGGCCTCGGTGGCGTCGTGGTTAGGCTATCGGTCTACAGGCTGGTAGGTACTGGTTTCGGATCCCAATCGAGGCATGGGAATTTTAATCCAGATACCGACTCCAAACCCTGAGTGCTCCGCAAGGCTCAATTGGTAGGTGTAAACCACTTGCACCGACCAGTGATCAATAACTGGTTCAACAAAGGCCATGGTTTGTGCTATCCTGCCTGTGGGAAGCTCAAATAAAAGATCCCTTGCTGCTAATCGGAAAGAGTAGCCCATGTAGTGCGTCGTTAAATAAAACATTTCTTTCTTTCTTTTTTTTTCATTTTAGAAATGATGGGATGTAGATTAATGATAGAGCACTACCTTGAGGTGTGGGTGGGTTTTAGCTCAGTCAGTTGAGTGCTCGCTTGAGGTGCTTGCGTCGCAGGATCGAACTACCGCAGTGGACCCATTCAACTGATTAGGGGTTTTCTCGTTCCATCCAGTGCACCGCAACTGGTCAAAGGCCTTGGTATGTGCTTTCCTGTCTGTGGAAAAGTGCATATAAAAGATCCCTTGCTGCATTAGGAAAAATGTAGTGGGTTTCTTCTGATGACTATGTGTCAGAATTACCAAATGTTTGACATCCAGTAGCCGATGATTAATTAATCAATGTGCTCTAGTGGTGTAGTACAAACCTCCTTGAGGGACTCAAGTTTTTTACTCAACCCAGCTAGTGCCCTGGTGACTGGGCATCAAAGGCAGTCATATGTCCTACCCTGCATAAAAGATGCCTTGCTGCTTTTATAAGTAGGAGTAGCCTATGTAGTGGGAATGGGTTTCCTCTTTCCTTGACCAAATGTCGAAATTACTATAGGTTACACACCAAACAGCCATAGTTTAAAATGTTCTGAGTTGTCATTAAACAAATGAAGAGTTCAGGCTCAAAACGCGATATAAACCATTTTCTTTCTAGTTTTTAGTTAAAGCCATTATTGTCAGTAAGTAAGGGCTAATCATAGGCCTGCTGATTTGCTGCAAAACATGATTGATCCTTATGAAATTGTATTGGGTAAATCCCAGGGTTTTTTTTAACAAAAAATAATTTTTACTGAAAATGAAAAATGGATATATCACGTTTTGTGCCTAAACTCCTCAAATATTCATTTCATTTCATTGTTAAAGAGAAAAGACTGATCTCTGTGTAATGTATGTATGTATGTATGTTGGGGATTTTTTGTTTTTGTTTTTTTATTTGTTGGTTTTTGTTGTGTTCTTTTATAGATGAAAAATAATACAAACTTTGTATTAGTCTTTAAGTAATCTATGAAGTGTCAGTGTTGGGTTTTTTTTCTGATGTCCATGTGTCACAATCACCACATTTTCACACCTAACAGCTGCTGATTAAAATAATGTGCTGAGATGGTGTTTAACATTCCTTTTCTTTATTGGAATTACACACTTAAATTGCAGTATCCATCTCCAGAATGGGACACGGTGACACCTGAAGCTAAGAACCTCATTAACAGTATGCTTACTGTTAACCCAGCCAAGAGAATCACAGCCTCCGAGGCACTCAAACACCCATGGATATGTGTAAGTAGCATTACGGCAACCTTAAATTATTCACAAAGTACTGGTCATCTTAAAATATACTACTCAAAAGAATTTAAGGGTCAAAAATTTATAACCAAATAAGTTTCAGAGTGTATTAGATTGATGATGTAAACTACACCAAATTTTTTATTTATTGTTCCATATTTACAAAAAACCCACAAATAAACGTCACTGTATACAAGAAAGTCACATGACATGCTGTCAAAGTTGAAGGTTGTCAAACATGGATTTTACACATTAGAACATTCATTTAATAGGGTGTGAATCCACCCCTGGCGCGAATACACTCGACACATCGTTGCCTCATGCTGTTGATCAGACGTCTGAAGAACTCTTGGGGAATGGCCTGCCACTTGCCATAAGAAGTTGACCCAGATCATGAAGGTTGGCCGGAGGGGCATGGTTATCCCGAACTCTCCTGCCTAATTCGTCCCAGGCGTTCTCTATTGGGGCCAAGTCAGGCGAATATGCTGGCCAATCCATCCTGGCGATATCTTGTTGTCTGAGAAAGTCCGTTACCACCCTGGCGCGGTGGGGTCTGGCATTGTCATCCTGCAGAACTGCCCCGCCGCCAATCTGCTGAAGGCCTGGGAGAACCAACGGCCGGATAATCTCATTCAGATAGCGGATTCCATTCAGATTGCCATCCACCACATAGAGGGGGGTCCTGTGGTGGATAGAGATGCCGCCCCACACCATGACGCTGCCACCAGCGAACCGGTGACGTTGTCTAACGTTAACGTCAGCGAAGCGCTCCCCAGGACGTCTGTAGACACGAACCCGACTGTCGTTGAACTGGAGACTAAACCTGGACTCGTCAGTGAACACCACTCGACCCCACTGAACACGTTGCCACCGCAGATGAAGCGTGCACCAGTGACGTCTGGCCATTCTGTTATGTGGTAGGAGTGGTGGTCGAACAGCCTGGCGACGGCAGCGTAGATTATTGGCTCTCAGACGATTGCGTATGGTTTGATCAGACACTCGAGTTCCAGTCGCAGTCCGCAGATTGTCACGTAATCGGCGTGCAGTGGTTGTGCGTTGACGTAGAGCCATATTGGTGATGTAGCGGTCCTCTCTATTTGTAGTGCTTCGGGGTCTTCCCGAACGTGGATGATTTCGTACAGAATTCATTGCTTGGTACCGTTGCCACAGTCGGCCAACGACACTCTGACTGACACCAAGTCTCAGAGCAACATTTCTTTGCGTATTGCCATCCTGAAGCCAAGCAATAGCCCTTCCTCAATCTTTGATAGTCAGTTGAAGTCGTACCATTATCAAATTTGGAGTGTACACGAACGCAAGCTCCAATTATACGGAAATTCAGCATTGGGAACATGGAATACACGTACAAAGCGTGCAAATGAAGCGCTTTGTGAAAAAGCAAGTTATGGGCACTTAGTAGACCTTTCGCTTTCGCCCTAATTTACGTGCAAATGTAAGCATGTTTTCACCATTAGAACTAGTCGACAGTGTCAATGACAGTGGATTTTAATTCATTTATGGGTTGCTTAAACCCACTTTCGTCAAAATGGAACAATACCATGCGTGACATTATGGTCTAGCTAATATAATTGACATTCAGAAAATAATGTCGAAAATATCGTCTGACCCTTAAATTCTTTTGAGTAGTATATATATATTCACTAAGTTATCTTGATCATAATGTTAACTATGAAGTACTATTCACTAGGTCAGCTTAGTCATATATTTATCTAATGTTAATCTTGAAGTACTATTGACTAATTATCTTGGTCATATATTTATCTAATGTTAATCTTCAAGTACTATTGACGAATTATCTAGGTCATATATTTAACTAATGTTAATCTTCAAGTACTATTGACGAATTATCTTGGTCATATTGTAATCTAATGTTAATCATGAAACTTCATATTAGTCATCATAAAAAAGATATCTATTGACTGATTTATCTGTCATATTGACAAAAAGACCTTAACAGATTTTGTTTAATTTTTTTTTTTTTACATATATCAGACAAGAAAACAATTGCTTACAGGCCATTAAGTTTTTTGCTACAAAAAAAAGAAGTATATTTCATTTGGTGACATAGTATATAGGTCATAGCTTCAACTATTTCAGTTAATAATGACAAGAAAGTTTTCAATTGGCTTTAGCATTCTCCCACACAAAGATATATTTAGTGAAAAAAATTAAATAAAGTGAAGTATGCTTACTTAACAAATAAAATATCCATTGCATATTTGTTGTTAAAAATGGTAGTTATTATACAGATATGTGTCTTTTATAAATGAGTGTGCCATACATATTTTTATCCACTAATGTATTTTGCACATTAGTCATCAAAGATTCCTGTTTTTACATTAGTTTGTTTTTTATGTAAACTAATTATGACCTTTGTTTTGCCAATTCAGCAACGAGAACGTGTCGCATCTGTGGTGCATAGGCAAGAAACAGTGGACTGCCTCAAGAAATTCAATGCTCGTAGGAAACTTAAGGTGAGTGTCAAATTAGCATCCTCAATTTAATTGAAATGGATGTTTATTTCATATTTGCCTATTTCCTGTGAAATTGATACCAGAAGCATCACATTAAAGCTATAAATGGCTTACGTTTAACAGGCAGAATGGTTTAGATGTCATCCACTGATTCTACAGTACTAACTGGACTAAAAAAATTTGGTGACTTGATTTATACTCTTCAAAAAAAGAAACGCAAAAGGGTACAAATGGGTTATAACTCCGATTTTATGTTTCCTACCGGTTCATGCTTTGTGAATATAAGGTCATTGCATGTCCCAAACACATTCCCACGGTTACATTCGATAAAACGCAGCTACTGTACAATAAAGTTCCAAAATGTGAATATTCGCAAAAACGCAGCCACGTGCAAACCATGTCACCACTGCACGTGCGTTGTCTGCACGTGCAACATGAACACCGACAGTATAAAAGTGCAGGGTGTTCGCTTGCCTGGCCTCTGTATCTGGCCGACAGTTGACAATCCAGGACATGCCACGTCTCAGTGAACCGCAGAGAAACAATGCCATCGGCCGACTAGACGCAGGCGAATCCAGAACGGCCGTTGCCAGGGCATTCCATGTGTCCCCAAGCACCATCTCCAGACTGTGGGACCGTTACCAGCAACATGGATCAACACGTGACCTCCCTAGATCCGGTCGACCACGGGTCACTACCCCCGGGCAGGACCGCTACATCCGGGTACGCCACCTTCGGGAACGATTGACTACTGCCACCTCCACAGCCGCAGCAATACCAGGTTTGCGCAGGATATCCGACCAGACTGTACGGAACCGCCTACGTGAGGTAGGAATTCGTGCCAGACGTCCAGTTCGAGGTGTCATCTTAACACCACAACACCGTCGACTCCGACTGCAGTGGTGCCAGATTCATCGACAATGGCCTCAACTGCGATGGAGACAGGTGTGGTTCAGTGACGAGTCCCGATTTCTGCTCCGACGTCATGATGGAAGATGTCACGTGTATAGGCGTCGTGGTGAACGTTATGCGGCAAACTGCGTGCAGGAAGTGGACAGATTCGGCGGGGGTAGTGTCATGGTGTGGGCAGCCATCTCACACACTGGCAGAACTGACCTGGTCCACGTGCAGGGCAACCTGAATGCACAGGGCTACATTGACCAGATCCTCCGGCCACACATCGTTCCAGTTATGGCCAACGCCAACGCAGTGTTCCAACATGACAACGCCAGGCCTCACACAGCACGTCTCACAACGGCTTTCCTACAGAACAACAACATTAATGTCCTTCCTTGGCCATCGATATCACCGGATTTGAACCCAATTGAGCATCTATGGGACGAGTTGGACCAACGCCTCCAACAGCGACAACCACAGCCCCAGACCCTGCCCGAGCTGGCAGCAGCCTTGCAGGCCGAGTGGGCCACCATCCCCCGGGACGTCATCCGTACTCTGGTTGCTTCAATGGGCAGGCGGTGCCAGGCAGTTGTCAACACACGCGGAGGCCACACCCGGTATTGACTCCAGATGACCTTGACCTTGATGGTGTGTCCTATCACTTACTCACAATGGACTAGAGTGAATTGTGAACAATCCTGCAACATTTGGTAATTATCGGACTCACCATTCAATAATTAAATCAATTCTCCAAATGTTACGACAATGTGGTTTTGCGTTTCTTCTTTTGAAGAGTATATATTAAAGGTCCTATATCATAGTTGCAAGTGTCATATTTTGTTGTTCTTATATTTATTTGTGATAAACAGATATAAAGTAATCTATCCCACACCTAATATTTCCATGATGAACTTTAAAATATCAAAATTGTAAACAGTGGCTTCCTAGTGATTTTTGGATAACAAAATGATGAATATTGACTTCCTTAATATTTCTAGATAAAAACAAAAGGTAAACAGAAAAATTATGTCTCATATTTATCAAAACGGTAGCCTGTTCTTCATCCTCAAATGATTTTTAATGAATTTGTACAAGATTTTATTTTTGGCATTTCAAAGGAAATAACTTTCCATTATGCAGCTTTGATACAGTTCCTTTAATATATATTGCATAGTAGTTGGTTATATATTCATTCATTCAGTATCGTTTCCCATTGAAAGAGTGACACTTAGATTTACTGCAACCAATGATCCACAATACACAACAGTTGGTGTATTAAAGGCTGTGGTATGTGTTGTCCTGTCTGAGAAAGTGTATCTAAAAGATCCCTCATTATTGGAAAAAGATAGCAGGTTTTTTTTCTGAAGATTACATGTCACAATTTATTCAAAATGGTTGATATCCAGTAGCTGATGATTAATAAAACAGTGTTCTCTAGTGGGGTTAAATAAAACAAACGTTTTCTCCAAGAGGTCAAACAAAGCTGTGTTTATCCTTTTTTGGTGTGGCTTGCTACCTGCAAAATTCTTAATGTAACCGATGCTGTGGCTAAATGCCTGTCTCTTTTACATAGGATCTCACAGGAAAGTATTAGTTACCAATGTTAATAACACACAGTGTATTTCTGGCCATGTCTCAAGTTGAAAGCATTTGACTTGATCTTGTAAGGTGACTGCTATGGATTGAGGCAGAAATTAATTTCCAAAAACCAGTTCAAGGAGATTAGCAGTTAAAAACATCTATCATTTTTTACATGCAGTGTAATGGGCTTTTTTGTAAGTGTTTTTTTTTTATGCTAATGAGCCTAATGAGATTTGTAAATGGTCGTTTGCAGAAGAATAGGTGGTAATAAGACAATAGGTAAAATATTTTGAAATGGATGTACTGCAGTGTTGCAATTTAAAAATAATAACAATAAAAGAAAGAGTTAATGTTCATGGTTGTATTTACTCTGCATCTAAAATGTTTCAATGATTTACCATTGAATTGTACTACATTGACACATAAATCATTGTAATAAAGTTAAAATGGGGGCAGTTCTATGTTATACACCAGATTTAATTGACTAACATTTATTATATATGTGTTTAAATGATAAATATATTACCAACATAAAAGAGTTTATGAAATGCATTTTTGTTACACACACTATATGTAAATTTATATGATTAAATAACAAACTAAATATCAACATAGGTTAACAACTTGCATTTTGAGTTTGGCCCCATGAAGTGGCGACAGCGGGTTTCCTCTCAAAATCTGTGTGGTCCTTAACCATATGTCTGACACCATATATTCCATAAATAAAATGTGTTGAGTGCGTCGTTAAATAAAACATTTCTTTCTCTTTTTTTTTAGCTTAGGCCCCTTCAGATACCTACAAAATTAGTTTTCATATCTATGTATATACTGCCAGCTACAAAGGAGTACCGTGACACATGAAGCAGACATTTCTTTTGTTTTAATTTTTTTTATATTAAACATTAATGTTTTAATTTAAATATCAGCAGGTAGTGAATTTTATTAGGTTAATAAAGTAGAACAAGGACAAAATACATACCAAATAGTAAACAAAACTACTTGTATGTGCTGCATTGTGTCTGTGTCAATCTTAAGTTGGTTCGTTTTGTTTTTAAATGACATCACTAGAGCACATTGATTTAATAATTATAGGCTATTGACATATATTCTCAGAGGAAACCCACAGCATTTTTCCATTATCAGCAAGGGATTATTTATGTGCACTTTCCTACATACAGGACAACACATACCACAGTCTTTGATATACCAGTCATGGGGCACTGGTTGTGACAGGAACATCGAAACTAGAAAATGTGTCCACCAAGGGTGTTCCATCTTATGACCAAAAACACATCAGGCAAGTGTTCTACCGACTGAGTTAGATCCTGGCCTCCTTCATACTGAACTAGATCCTGGCCTCCTTCATACTGAACTAGATCCTGGCCTCCTTCATACTGAACTAGATCCTGGCCTCCTTCATACTGAACTAGATCCTGGCCCCCTTCATACTGAACTAGATCTTGGCCTCCTTCATACTGAACTAGATCCTGGCCCCCTTCATACTGAACTAGATCTTGGCCTCCTTCATACTGAACTAGATCCTGGCCCCCTTCATACTGAACTAGATACTGGCCTCCTTCATACTGAGTTAGATCCTGGCCCCCTTCATACTGAGCTAGATCCTGGCCTCCTTCATACTGAACTAGATCCTGGCCCCATTCATACTGAACTAGATCCTGGCCCCATTCATACTGAACTAGATCCTGGCCCCCTTCATACTGAACTAGATCCTGGCCCCCTTCATACTGAACTAGATCCTGGCCCCCTTCATACGGAACTAGATCCTGGCCCCTTCATACTGAACTAGATCCTGGCCCCCTTTATACTGAACTAGTTCCTGGACCACTTCATACTGAACTAGTTCCTGGCCCCATTCATACTGAACTGGATCCTGGTTCCCTTCATGCTGAACCAAATCCTGGCCCCCTTCATATGCAACTAGATTCTGGCCTCCTTCATACTGAACTGGATCCTGGCCCCCTTCATACTGAACTAGATCCTGGTCCCCTCCATACTGAACTAGATCCTGGCCCCTTCATACTGAACTAGATCCTGGCCCCCTTTATACTTAACTAGATCCTGGCCCCCTTTATACTGAACTAGATCCTGGCCCCCTTCATACTGAACTAGATCCTGGCCCCCTTCATACTGAACTAGATCCTGGCCCCCTCCATACTGAACTAGATCCTGGCCCCCTCCATACTGAACTAGATCCTGGCCCCTTCATACTGAACTAGATCCTGGCCCCCTTCATACTGAACTAGATCCTGGCCCCCTTCATACTGAACTAGATCCTGGCCCCCTTCATACTGAACTAGATCCTGGCCCCCTTCATACTGAACTAGATCCTGGCCCCATTCATACTGAGTTAGATCCTGGCCCCCTTCATACTGAACTAGATCCTGGCCCACTTCATACTGAACTAGATCCTGGCCCACTTCATACTGAACTAGATCTTGGCCTCCTTCATACTGAACTAGATCCTGGCCCCCTTCATACTGAACTAGATCCTGGCCCCCTTCATACTGAACTAGATCCTGGCCTCCTTCATACTGAGCTAGATCCTGGCCTCCTTCATACTGAGCTAGATCCTGGCCTCCTTCATACTGAACTAGATCCTGGCCCCATTCATACTGAACTAGATCCTGGCCCCTTCATACTGAACTAGATCCTGGCCCCCTTCATACTGAACTAGATCCTGGCCCCCTTCATACTGAACTAGATCCTGGCCCCCTTCATACTGAACTAGATCCTGGCCCCCTTCATACTGAACTAGATCCTGGCCTCCCCCCTTCATACGGAACTAGATCCTGGCCCCTTCATACTGAACTAGATCCTGGCCCCCTCCATACAGAACTAGATCATGGCCCCTTCATACTAAACTAGATCCTGGCCCCCTTCATACTGAACTAGATCTTGGCCCCCCTCATACTGAACTAGATCTTGGCCCCCTTCATACTGAACTAGTTCCTGGCCCCCTTCATACTGAACTAGATCTTGGTCCCCTTTATACTGAACTAGATCCTGGCCCCCTTCATACTGAACTAGATCTTGGTCCCCTTTATACTGAACTAGATCCTGGCCCCCTTTATACTGAACTAGATCCTGGTCCCCTCCATACTGAACTAGATCATGGCCCCCTTCATACTGAACTAGATCTTGGTCCCCTTTATACTGAACTAGATCCTGGCCCCCTTTATACTTAACTAGATCATGGCCCCCTCCATACTGAACTAGATCCTGGTCCCCTCCATACAGAACTAGATCATGGCCCCTTCATACTAAACTAGATCCTGGCCCCCTTCATACTGAACTAGATTTTGGCCCCCCTCATACTGAACTAGATCTTGGCCCCCTTCATACTGAACTAGTTCCTGGCCCCCTTCATACTGAACTAGATCTTGGTCCCCTTTATACTGAACTAGATCCTGGCCCCCTTTATACTGAACTAGATCCTGGTCCCCTCCATACTGAACTAGATCATGGCCCCTTCATACTGAACTAGATCCTGGTCCCCTCCATACTGAACTAGATCCTGGCCCCCTTCATACTGAACTAGATCCTGGCCCCCTTTATACTCAACTAGATCCTGGCCCCCTTTATACTTAACTAGATCATGGCCCCCTCCATACTGAACTAGATCCTGGTCCCCTTAATACTAAACTAGATCCTGGCCCCCTTCATACTGAACTAGATCCTGGCCCCCTTCATACTGAACTAGATCTTGGTCCCCTTTATACTGAACTAGATCCTGGCCCCCTTTATACTGAACTAGATCCTGGTCCCCTCCATACTGAACTAGATCATGGCCCCTTCATACTAAACTAGATCCTGGTCCCCTCCATACTGAACTAGATCATGGCCCCTTCATACTGAACTAGATCTTGGCCCCCTTCATACTGAACTAGATCTTGGCCCCCCTTCATACTGAACTAGTTCCTGGCCCCCTTCATAGTGAACTAGATCCTGGCCCTCCTTATACTGAACTAGATCTTGGCCCCCTTCATACTGAACTAGATCTTGGCCCCCCTTCATACTGAACTAGTTCCTGGCCCCCTTCATAGTGAACTAGATCCTGGCCCTCCTTATACTGAACTAGATCTTGGCCCCCTTCATACTGAACTAGTTCCTGGCCCCCTTCATACTGAACTAGATCTTGGCCCCCTTCATACTGAACTAGATCTTGGCCCCCCTTCATACTGAACTAGTTCCTGGCCCCCTTCATAGTGAACTAGATCCTGGCCCTCCTTATACTGAACTAGATCTTGGCCCCCTTCATACTGAACTAGTTCCTGGCCCCCTTCATACTGAACTAGATCCTGGCCCTCTTTATACTGAACTAGAACCTGGCCCCCTTCATACTGAACTAGATCCTGGCCCTCTTTATACTGAACTAGAACCTGGCCCCCTTCATACTGAACTAGATCCTGGCCCTCTTTATACTGAACTAGAACCTGGCCCCCTTCATACTGAACTAGATTCTGGTCCCCTTCCCCTGAAGACTTTTGCAGCTGGACTAATTTAAGCTGGTACAATAGGCAGAGCAGAAAGATAACAGTTGTGTGTAGTGCCTGGACACGGTTCTAGACCACACACTATAGTGTGGACATTGAACTGATAACAGTAAACCTTACCTGATGTTTGTAGCATACAAGTACTGTTGCTCTAGAAGCAATAAATTATTGCAATAAGGAAGTTGACTTTCCTTCGGTAAGGTATACCTTGGATTGTTTTATATTTGTTTGGGGTTTTTTTTGTGTAATTAAAACCATTAGAATAACAGCATACTGATCTGAATTTATCACCTTAAGGAACAGACATTTTTCATTTCTGGGTTATTTCAAGTTACAGGCAGTTACAGTTCTTTTTTCCTGTCTGTGAGATATTGATTAATTACTGAGTCAAGAGAAAGCAGGAGGTGTGTGTTGAAAAAGCAGGAGATTTTGTCAAAAAACAGGAGATTTTTTAACTGCACACGATTTAACACAACTTTTTAAAAAGTACTACAATAAGTTATATGAACACCACATAATGTCATGTATACTTGTCAACCGTAGTTATTGGCATTAAAAAAATAATAATAATAATAATAAAAAATAAAAAATTATATATATATTAAATTTTGTTTTAATTATTTTTAAATATTATTATAATTTAATACATATTTTTTAAAATAACTCTTTTATCCAAAAATCTTAACACTAACAAATTTAAACATTAATTAGTACATTTACGGTATTACACTTACAGGTTGCATCATCGTTATTTGTGTTTAGTGAAAAGTAGACCCAAGATACATTTATATAGGCCTAAATCTTATAAATTAATATTCAGTTTTTACTACAATACCGTACAGTGGTGTGGTACTTATTTAAAATCACCATAACCATGCAATAAACATTGTATTTCCACTAAACATTTCTACTAATCATACGTAAAAAGCTCATTACTGACATCGTGTGAAATATACCGGAATTTTACCTATTTCCGTGAGTAACGTTATGTCAAACACAAAATTTATTAATCGTAGGAAAATAATCCCTTGTAGTGTACTCTTGTTACTAACATTTTACTGCACAAACCTACAAATCTAATTGATACAAGTATTGTTTATACAGCTAATTGGTCTTTCTGTCGTCTTCCTTTGACATGTGATTTTGACATCGTGTGTATTGATACATGCGTTCGCTGTCTACTCTAGCACTTCCAGCCATAGAACTTTGCGTTATGTAATCCAGTGGGAAGACATTTTACGAGTCAGAGGTGTTATTAGGACTAGGTCAAGGTCAAGGTCAAAGGGTTTTACGTGCACATTCAGAGCAAGCTGTTGTAGCGCACGCCTGTCGTGGGCACAAGAATCGGCCTTGGCTGGCCTTTCTGTCCAAGACAGGAAAGGTGGGGGGGGGGGGAGGAGGAGGGACCGCCTGCACTGGCCGGTGCAAGGGAGTACCAGCAGTCCGATTGAATCGGTAGCAGGCGGATGGGGGTGGTGGTCCTATGGAATTTTGAGTGGAGCGATTTAAACCAAAGAGAAAAAGGTGCGCAGTTTTGTTGATTAATTTTGGCGCAATTTTGAGCGGTCGGTCGAAAGGTAAATGTTTGAGCTAGTATAGGTTTAGGAATCGAGTGTAGCTCGTTAGTGGTTCGAGAGTAGCTCGTTATTTATCGACCTTCATGATGCTGGTTGTCTCCCTAGGCTGTCCATAGGGTCCTGAGAAGGACCTGACCTATTCTGGTCGTGGCATGACAGCCCAGAGGAGACTCGTGCAATTTATTAGGACTAAATTGGATAGTTTTATATATGGCAACACTGAATGTCAATACACAGCCACGGTAGCTTGAATTTTTTTATGCTTAGAAAATAACGATTTCCCGGGAGAAACGTTTTTCCCGCGGGAGACTTGATCAAATACCGGGAGTCTCCTGCGGAATCCGGGAGGGTTGACAGGTCTGCTCTAACTGGCAGCTATCAAGTATGTATGAAAATTATTAAAGCATGTATTGTGTGGAATTCTATGACTGGGCGGAATTGATAGTCAGAGGTAGATCTTCTTGAACTGTGACTGCAAAAATTCTTAACTCTACAGTCAAGATGCCCAAAACTAATGTAAAAACCCATTTTTGACTAGTCGGGATGTGACCGGTCTTTCTAACTACAGCTGTCAACATTAATAACTGTTATCTATCTTGATTCTGTGATTGCTAGAATATGTAGAATAACAATGTTCAGTGTATGTTTTTGACTGGTGGTCATATTTTAGTAGTTATTGCAATATTGAAAAAAAAAAAATGAACAACAATCTAAATTTGTGGAACTTTTCTTGATGACATAATGTGCACATGGGTTTGATTTTCTTGATAATTGTAAAATATTTCTTTTACAACAAGTTCAACATTATTATTTAATAAAAGATAAAGGTTTTTAAAGGATGTATTCACCAAAAATAACGGATGATACAGACTTTGAAGACAATGACAGTTGGGATTATTCGTCATTGAGTGAAAGTGAAAATAAACTTGGTGAAAGTGTCATAAACATAATGCCAGTGATCGTAAAGGGTTTTTTAATATTTAAAATATATTAAGTTCTTTTGGTAAATTTTTTTAAAGGGTAATTAGGTTCAATAAGATGTCCCCTAAAATATTAAACTCATTTAAGTTACTGTTATATTAGATGTTGTTTTTTTCCATTTATCATTGAAAAAGGTAGGTTCTAAATGACAAATTTCATGTTGGGAACTTGGTTTTCTTATTGTTAAACTGGATACATAAGAGTTAATATTCTTATATCCATATGGTTGAAACATCCTCACTGTACGTATAATCACTGGCTTTATGTGTAATGTTCGACATCCAATACCCAATGATTAATTAATCAATGTGCTCTACTGGTGTTGTTAAACACAGCAGACTTTAAACTTTAATGTTCAATGTGTGTGATGCAATACATGTTTTCAGATCAATATCCTTCATTTGATTATTCCCTATCCCACAAAAGGGATTCTATGGTACATGTATGTGTTATTCTGCCTGTGGAAAAAAGTTAATTTAGAAAGAACATATACGGAGGAAGCATATAAGACACCATCATACACATGTATGTGGTCATGTGGGATAGAAAAAGTACACCCGAGGTGGTGGAAATTTCGACCTGGGGTGAGGCTTGCCAAGTCCCATGGTCAGAATTTTAACCACTGAGGGTATAATTTTTCTATCCCACATAACCGCATATGATGGAGTTTTTGTTCTTTTCTCTCATTCATTCGGTAAATAAACCATTATTTTGCACGAATAGACAAACAAGTAACTTTTTTATTTGACCATTTTATCATAAATAAACTACACTATCATATTTATCATGTTTCTTTCATGTGTTAAATAAAATGTAACACCACAAGTTAACAAGATAGCTTTTATAATGAAGGTTTTAATAACAAAATATTAATTTTAAAATGCGTCTAATGACTTCACGTCATCATCTCACATTATTATGATGTCATATATTACCAACGACGTCATGTTAAATGCAAGCGTATGATATCCCATGTGGGATAGAAATTTCTTACATAGCTTTCTTTCATGGGATAGCTCTGTCTTATATACCTGAGGATGAGAGAAATGAGTATCAAAGTAGTATACTGATACTACTACTGATGCTAGAAATGAAAAAAAAAATCTATATGCACCAGGTGCATGCTGAAAAAAAAGTTACATGCACCATTAAAATTCTGCATGCACCAAAGATACGGTAAATCCTGTTAACAATGAGGAAAATACTATTTTAATTACCTTGATTACAGTGTTGATTTTTTTTTTATACGAAGCTATTCGGAATTATTCGGCAATACCTATATTTATTTTTTAACAGTACCGGAACGTTATACAACTGCGTTTATTACTGATTCTTGATCAAATTTGATAATTTCACCCAACGTAAACGCATTACAGAAATCTATAATAGGCCTATTACAAAAACGTACGAATATTTGTGTTTTGTATTAAGCAAGTTATCAACTTTTTTAACTCGATAAGATCTGTTGGTATAATATAAATTAGCCTACGGAATTTGACGAGAAGTTGCGATTGAAATAATCACTGGCTGACTTCGAGTCAACAATGCGAGTAACGCACCTGCATGTTCGCAATCATCTGATCAAGTGTCCATATCTGAGGTTGAAAAATTTTCAAGGCAGTTACGGTACTTTGTATTGATCACAGATCTGGTGGAGTTCAATTTGTCAGTGACGACAACAACTGTGTTATGCGCGTGGATACCCCAAAGTCGGTCTCGACCACCTTCCCTAATACCGTTCACGGATATAACCGAAATATTGCCGGCAATTTTCGCAAATATATTTCACGGAAATGACCGAAAGGGCGCCATTGTTGTAAGTAGGATTATGGGATACAAAATGGATGCGCCTATAAGATAAAAGTTATCGTTTTCATGTGGCGAACAGATTACAAAATGCATACGCAAAATTCAACAACTTGAGTCTGAATCTGGTAGACAACAGGATACTAGTATACGCAATACACAGTACTTGAAAAATATTAGCATGCACCGCGTGCACCCAGTTTTAAAAGTTACATGCACACGCAAAAATTAGCATGCACCGGTGCATGTACTAACACTGCATTTCGAGCCCTGTGATATATAGGAAATAACAAATGTTCATCACTGATTAAAATGACCTATTTTGACCTTGTACATGTCTTTTCATCCTTTTTGCAGGCCTTGTAGAAAAATGTTTTAATCCACTAGCCATGGGATCATTGATTTTTTAAATTTACTAGCCATGATTAAAACTTCTCTAGCCCTACTTTACTTTAAGTTAATACAATTTTACTAAATAGTAGTAATAATCAGATATGTCACCTAAAGTGGGAGATAAAGCTTAAAAACACTAACATTGGGGGTTGAGATGGGGTCAAGATATTCATATTTATAAAATAGACATAACTGCAACATTTGATAGTTTAGTTTTCACTAGCCGTCGGGCATGGCAATAGTAGTTATTTATTAGCCCAACATTGAATATCACTAGCTATGGGAGTGGGTCTACTAGAATCCCTGCTTTTTGAGAAAATCCAGTACATTTTAACTATGGACTTGATGGCTGTAGGTTGTGCTCAAATATGGGTGCCACCGGTGGGGCAGGATATGCTCACCTTTTGCAAACACCTGATATCATCACTATTTTGATAGTGATTCAGGAGTGCATGCCTTCACAGCTGTATATATTCCATTGAGTTCTATTCTGTGCAAGTTTGGGTTTTCTAAGCTAGTCTCGGGTGTGGTAGTCTTCCTATGGGTGGTGCAGGAGGGATGAAACATAGATCTCCTAGGGCAGTGGCAATCCTTGTAAGATAGTGGATCATGGAAAAATTCATGACTTTGCTTAATATCGCTTTGACTCTGCCTTGTGCAGAGTTATGATTCTGATATGGCAGTACGGTTTTGTCGTTCCAATTGTGTATGATGTGGCTTTGACTAAAACACATAATATTCCAGGGCTACTTCAGTTCATTAAATTTCAACATCATTTGATTCCAACTCATTTGTCTTTTATTCAACAGAATTTGGTAAAGGTATTAAAAGATTTATATATGTTTCTACACTTGTATAAAAGCTGGAAAATGTTAATATTGTTAATTGTTCACAAATGTGAGAGGCTGTCATCAAGGTGCCCCTTTATCACCATATATTTTCTTATCATTTGGTTAAATATTTGCAGTACATGTATGTGCATAAATAAATATAGTATAAAAGGTGTATTAGGCAATTCTTTATTTCACAAAATGTAGGTAACAGAATTCCTACTGGATGAGAGCTAAACAAATTAAAATATTGTTGACGTCTTAGAATCTATAGTTGGCTAAACCACAGCTTTTGAAACCATTGCTGTGTTTAAGTTTTAACTACTTTAAAAAAGAATTGGGTCGTGTGATTGTCATTGACACGGGTAAGATATCTAATCAATGTGATAATATCAACAAAACAGTTTGAGGGGGTTGTGGCGTGCAGTTACAGCTTACCTATAGCTTCAGTGTTCTATTTCTCATGGATGAATACACTTAAAAGATTAAATATTGGAAGCCTATTGAAGCCCATGTTATAATTCTGTCATTGGGTAACAAAGTGATATAAGATCCTAGATTGTTTGTGGTGGAATATTTGCAGTGTACCATAAGTCTACTGTCAGCTTATGCATGGATGTGGAGTGTATGTCAGTGTATTACAGGTGTTTTTTTACACTTTGTTGCGACAAAGTTAGGAATGGATAATAATGATTATGACAGGGATGATTCAGGTGGTCATTCAGAAGAGGTAAATTAACATTTTATAGTCTCTTTTTTCTTTGGAGAGGAGGGGGTCTTTTTTTTCTTATCCATAGCTAATTGACAGCTTTATTGCTTAGTGTTATACTGATATGAAGGCTGTCAGACATGTTCAAAGTGGCTATTTTTGATAAGCTGCCAATGTCTCAAGAAAGCTACATATAATACATATGTGTTTTGTTAAATAAGAAGAACTGATTTGATGCTTTTACATTTTAGTGTGAAAGGCTACTAGTGTCGTGCTCCCATTTTACCCAAGGGGAGTTAATTTTACGATTCCTTTTTCCTGTGAAGATAGTTAAAGGGAAAGTCTTGGGTTAAGATGTTGCTGACTAACAGACATTTTGATGACTACAGTTGCATATTAAATCTTTTTTCTGCATAGAATATCAGTGGCTGTATATCAAATGCATTTCTGGTCATTCTAGTGTGTGTACAAGGCTAAACTTCACTCTATAGCTTACCGTATATCTTCGCCTGTAAGTCGATCTCGGCTATAAGTCGAGTCCCTAATTTCAAGCCCTGAAAACTTTTTTTTTTATTGACCCGTTTATAAGTCGACCCATGAAAAACAACTAATAAATATTGAAATATTTCTTATTTTCAGCACATGAGAACAATAATGAACAATATTTGAAAATTATTTTACAAACTTCGGTTTTCACGTTTTGTACATCGCAATATAATCAAGACTATTCCAATCAAACTATCATTATTACATAGCATCAAAACAAAATATTCCCTTAGTAGAGAGTGAAAGCTGTTTGACTGTTACTGTATGGCACTGTACAGATGGTTTTGTGCACAGACGACAACTTTATTTATAAACACTGACAACAGATCACTACGATAAAACTAAAAGTATCACGTTTTGCCGCCATATTAATACATGTACTCTGGAAAGTACACTGGTTTTTGTACCAAATGATGTGTGTCCCTATTGCTTTAGTGAACTGCAGAGATCAGTCTATTTTAAGGCTCAGTAATATTCATGAAATTAATCACCGACAAAACATTGTTTGAACAACCATTAATGCCAGTGACCAGATTTCAAAATAAACTCAGGCAACAGGTAGTTAGTATTGTTTATATTTTTGCTATTAGTGATGACTTTTAATTTAACTAAGTGGACTGTTGTCTTGGCATGTGAGTGAGATCACACGCCTTTTCGCATAACCAAAACCGTTCTAATGCCAATAAAAATAGGTTATAAAAAATAAATGTGTCAAATTAACATATTTTAGTATAAATACATGGCATACTTCAACAATAAAACTTGTAAAATAATCCCCAAAACTGTAATATTTTTTGGTGAAATTTTTTTACCCTCTTATAAGTCAACCCCCCAAGATATAAAATAATTTTTGGGTGAAACAAATTCGACTTATAGGCGAAGATATACGGTAATATATATTTTTTTTTTCTGTGCAAAATTATTGGGAGGCCAAATCCAGTTTAGGCTACTTTTAGACATTAGAACAACCAGAAACACATGGAATAAACATATTCTGAACAAAATATATGTTTATTTTGTAATTTTAGTCGTTAAAATATTTTTATTAGTCGTTGAAAATATAACAATGACAGAAAACTCAGGACAGTCTCTTTAATATACATTTCCAGTTCAGATATTGAGAACTAATCAGGGTTCGACAAAGCCCTCGGTCCTGGGTAGTGAAGTTTTGGGCTGGGCTATTGGAAATTATCAACTGTATTACTATAATACATAGGGCAAAGCTTCTGTAAGGGCTAGTGACTTTCTCATTTCATTCATTCAGTCATTGCAACTTATTTTTGTCCTTATGCCAATTAAGGTTCAAGCACGCTGTCTTGGGCACACACCTCTGATATCTGGGCTGTCTGTCCACGATAGTGGATTAGTTGTTAGTTGGTTAGTGAGAGAGAAGAGGGTGTAGTGGCCTTACACCTACCCATTGAGCCCTTAAGAACTCGCTCTGGTTTGGAGCCAGTACCGGGCTGTGAACTCTGTACCTAGCAGCCTGTAGTCCGATGGCTTAACCACTGCGCAACCGAGGCCGGTCTGACTTTCTCAAACATTTGCTGAACACTGATATCATGATTCTAATCTGAGCATGATCATTAGTATCATATCAAAGTTGTTCCATGTATTAAAGGAAGGGACAGTTAAGGCATTTGGCCTTTTATGCATATTTAACGATATATAATGCACATTATTTCTTAGTATCAACAAGTATAATTGTATAGTTAATTAATAAAACTGTTAAATGTGACGGCTATTATATATAACGGGCGCAGCCATTTTGTACCATCTCAGTGAGTACGCCCTCTGGCGAGCTGGTGGTTACGTAATACTTAACACGTAACGTCAGGAATGAGCCTTAGAACTTGAGAAACACAATCTACCTGGTTTTTGCGGGATGATAAATAGTCCTACATTGCAATGTTCTGTAATAATACACATCCCAGTAAGCTAGCAATAAGTTTATTCAGCACTATATATATTATTTTTCAATACAAAATAAAATACCATTGTCAAAGTGGCTACACATCAAGTCGAAATAATTAACAATGTTTTGTCCATGCATTAACCTATGCACTGAAATGATACACGGAGTGTTTTCTTAGTTAATTGGTCTATGCTGTTAGTTGCTTCTACCTGTGATTCCTGATTGGCAGGTGTGTATTTGATTTGTAACCAGACAAGCCAATTAATTAATGCTGTCTAGACACAAAAATACATATCGGTATTGTGGAATATTACCTGTCGCCCCTAAAATGGTAATGGACATGGTTTATTACTGTAAATAGTTCTGTAAAACTATTGATTAAGTAGACTTTTCCATCTAAAATCACAGAACTGACCAATTACGTAGTCCCAAAGAAAAGAAAATTATCACTTGGGTATTGTAGGTTGTCATTTTTGCTCCAGTGTAGCATATCAATAGGCCTAATAGTGTATATTTTTCCTTTGGATTATTTAACAGAGAAAAATACTATAACCCCATTTTGTTCCGTTAATGCAACTTGAAATATATTTAGTTAAATAGTTTATTATATTATTGCATCATTTATGCTGTTTTACAAGTCAGGTTGATCATAGAGAAGCGCCTTGTCGAAAATTACTGCTTTTGTTTACACTGTACATACAAGAGATGGTAAGGAGCTGACGTCACTTTGCCCCAAGCTATCCCACCGGACGTAACAAAAACAAAACAAAATGGCTGCCCCCAGTTAGCAGGAATAATCCTGGTTTTTTATTAACTCTAAAATTACGCGTTTTTCATTTGCTAAAGTGTCAGTATATGTTGGTGGTCCGAGTATGTATCTTTCCAATACATAAGGCTCTTGTTTAAGTTGACCCTACCTTTAAGTTCATGAATCTTATTGCATTCTCGTCTTTATTAATTAAAATATGATTATTCTATTCTTCTTTTTATTTTAGGGTGCCATCTTGACCACAATGCTGGCTACAAGAAATTTTTCAAGTGAGTTTTTGCTTTGAGATTTTGAAATATTATATACGGTGTTATATGTATGATGTCCCCTGTCTTCTAGTTTCACACTGTTTATATGTTTTTGTAAATGGGGTAACATCTGTATTGCTTCAATGGTCTCATTTTGGACTTCTATAGTTCTGTTACCATCTATCTGGTTTGGTCATATGGAGTTTTCTTCATGTATTGTTTGTGTGGGAGTTTACTTCATTCCTTGTACTGTAGTTTTAATTGTACAAACTCTTTTTTTAATATTTCGCAATACGTCTTTATTAAAAAAACAAATATGTTGGCCATTATTGTTCCAAGATTTAACAGTTACAAAATAGCATTAGCTAGCCAATATTTTACGAATCAGTAATGGTAGTTGATCTCCTATGCGATTTATCATTGAATTAGTCCTTAGTCCTGACTGTCGCACAAAACACCCAGTCTCACAATTCTTTCTTTGACTTCCACTAAACTAATTAATATCCTATGAAGGTCTCAGTTAATTAGTTTATTTAGTCATTGTTTTTTGTTCATTCTCATTTCTGTGGATTCTTGAATCAAGAGGTGCAAGATGTCTTTGTATTACTGGGGGAGGGGATTTAGCTCAGTGGGTTGAGCGGTCACCTGAAGTGCTTGCATCTCAGGATCGAACCACCTTGGTGTATTCATTGAATAGATTTGTTTTTTCTCCTTCCAACCAGTGCACCACAACTGGTCAAAGGCCATTGTATGTGCCTTTTTGTCTGTGGAAAAGTGCATATAAAAGATCCTTTGCTACTAATGGAAAAATGTAGCGGTTTTCCTCTCTAAAACTGTTTACCAAATATCTAACATCCAATACCAATGATTGATTAATTAACGTGCTCTAGTGATATCATTAAACGCGACAAACCTTTTATTGGATAATTGCTTTGACTGTGTTTCAGTACATCAGCTCTGTTTGTCCTGTTACTTTATATGTATATGTAAAAAAATATATATACATGTATATATGATAAAGGAAAGGAATAATAAATTGGTCTAATGACACCTCGGCACATTTTACATTATGTCTAGTTAGTGTCTTAATATATTGTTATTTTAACATGTAGTCAATAAAGAAAAAGGAAACCATATACGTTACTCTTAATGATGAAGGGATATTTCATATATACCTTCCTATGGACAGGATAGTACATACCTTGGCCTTTGATGTACCAGTCATGAGGCACTGGTTGGGATGGAGGAAAACCCATCTCCATCCCTGTATATTTATATCTTATATTGTTATGTTTTACAAAACATTATGCATATAAAGCCACTAATGGAATATCAGATGAATATTGTCATTTAATTGTTTATATGAAATGAGTATTCAAAAACACTTGACAGGGCACAAACTGATGTGTATGGTATAATGTACCTAAAATAGAATGATGCTTAAGACCAATAAAATCAAAGTTGACATTGATAGTCTTGGATGAAACCATCATCTTGATTAATTTTTAAAGGCTACACCGATTTAACTGAGAAATGCATCAAGTTGTTGAAAAGAATATACAATGTATTGGTTTAACGTACTGAATTAGGTGAAGATTTTTAATGTTGAACGGCTACTACATGCTTATAACAGCCAAATGGACTGGGTACAATGCTTTGCTGTGTTGACTTGAAATCAAATTTGTTAGAATGTTTGAACTGGGATGAAGCAGTTGTTACGAAATGACAGATGTTGACAAAGCCAGCAATTTGTTTAGTTGTATATGAATAAAATCTTGAATTATAAAAGTTTAAATTAAGTTTTTGTCTTAATCGGTTCTTGCTATGAAACATTTTAACAGATACTCATTCTCCATATTGTGTAATCAAATTTATTGAGTTTTATTTAAAACCTAACTGGACAATCTATTTATTAACAGTTTCACAAGCAACCTGGCTAGTAGTGAACTAACTTGGAGCATTTGTTCATATTCTACAATAGGGTTTGATCATAGTACTATTTTAAAATCACTCTGTCAGCAAGTAAGTGTGTGACATAACATACAAAGGGCAGAAGTCAGATGAACACAGCAAGTTTAGTATATTCAAATTCTGTTGCTTACAACATTTTGTTTGATTTTCACCTTTTGTTCCTGAATTTTGTTTTTGTATGAAATCACATCAATTTACTCATGCACTGACTTAGGGTTAAGCATTTAATCATGGCCATAGTTAAACATAACCACACCGTTTGACACCATACAGTTGGCAGCAGTTAAAGGTGCACATAACAGTATGTACCATGAGAATTATGATAGCAATGACCAACAAAGATTTGTTAAAAAAGCAACACTGATGCGGACTTTTATGAATCATTGTGTGTGTGTGTGTGTGTCTGTGTGTGTATGAGAATGGATTTATTAGTGAATGTTATACAGGAATTGTCACTTAATAAAAGTTGTCATAACCTATATAGGTCACCAGGTTTTATATGACTATGAGTTAACTGGCGCACATGCTTACTTCAGTTCCTGATGTCTTATTAAGATACAAAGTTAGGTTAGTGTTCAGACAGATGTGTAGTTGAGTTATTGTGTTGTTGCGAAGTATTAAGTGATAGTTGCTAAATATGTTTAATGAAAGAGTGATGAAACTAAACTATTAGCGATGGTTGGATTTGATGGTAGGTGGCGAGTTGGTTATAAATACTTTGTAATTTCAAGCAACAAAATTTGGTTTATGTTGTTCATGCTCAGTAAATGCCATCATATGTTCAGTTGTGTATATATGTGGTTTATTTGATCTTTGATAGGATGTTGTTTGTTTTGTGTGGTATGGGATGTCCTTGTATTGTTTAACTTAAAACAACAAATTTCTCTCTCTCTCTCTCTCTCTCTCTCTCTCTCTCTCTCTCTCTCTCTCTCTCTCTCTCTCTCTCTCTCTCTCTCTCTCTCTCTCTCTCTCTCTCTCTCTCTCTCTCTCTCTCACACACACACACACACACACACACACACACCACACCACACCACACCACACCACACCACACCACACAACACAACACAACACAACACAACACAACACAACACAACACAACACAACATACATACATACAATACTATAGTTTTTTAATTATGCATCATTTAACTAAACCATAAGTAGCCCATGTGGCTGCAGCAGGTTTTTCCTCTAATTGTGTAGATTAGGTGTCAAAACTACAATATGATGGACACCTAACAGCAGCTGAATAGACAGTGCTAGGGCATCACATTTCAATAGAATAGTAATTGAAGTTGGGTTTGTTTATTTCTTGTTGTATATTTCTCTATGTGATAATTACATGTTTCACACACCACACAATGTAACTGAAAATGGACTATTCTGGTTAGTAATCATTCTAAAAAAAATTATGCTCCAGAAATGTTAAACTTGAATATTGTAAAAGAATTTATTAAAATATACTCACAGAAAACAATTCTTGTACATGTATTGTACACAGTATACTGTTTAGCAATAATGAAGGAAAAAATGAAATAATTTTCAAGAAATTACTTTTGGCCATTTTTAAACAGTTTATTGAGGTCATCATCTTTGTCAAATTTCAACCATTTACAAACTTTGCACTTTATTTGAGTCCTTTTATTTGGTTCTTAGAAACTTTATTTCAATTGATGTTAAAAAAAATAGATAATTAATGGTTCTCTTCCAGTATAGCCAATATTTATTTTCATTTGAAACAAAAGGGTATTAAGTTTTACCTGTGATGGCATTAACAATTTTTTTCTTCCAATATTTTAAAATTTATATATTTACATCCTGGAATAGTCCACCAATGTTGTGCCATTGTTGAACACACTAAATGTCACCTAAGTTTTCTATATTGAATTGTAACCTCTATCTATGTGGAGTATGCCACACTAAGCTTCTCTGTATGTTATTGGGCAGCATGAATGGACTGTGCAGTCGATAATGTGTTATCTATTGTTTTTTCTTGTGCCGTCTGTGTTCCCTATAGTAAACAAAGGTAAGTCTATCAAAGTCTATTCTATGCATGTGCATACTTCATCACATCACATGCATGTGCAAGGATACATCTAACAACCTTGTTGATGATTCTCTTGTGATAAACTCATGAAATCATGTTCATTGTGTCATTTGCTTGTTCATTGTAATGATGATGTTGTGGTGTTTATGTGACCCTGAATGTTAAACGGGTTCCACTTTGGAACTTAAACCAGTATTAGTTTTTTTGGAACTGAAACTGGTATTGGTTCTGCTATGGAATTGAAACTGGTATTGGTTCTGCTATGGAATTGAAACTGATGTTGGTTCTTTGGAACTGAAACTGATGTTGGTTCTTCTCTGGAACTGAAACTGGTATTGGTTCTTCTTTGGAACTAAAACTGGTATTTGTTCTTTGGAACTGAAACTGGTATTGGTTCTTCTTTGGAACTAAAACTGGTATTGGTTCTTTTCCTGAACTGAAACTGGTTCTTCTTTTGAAACTGAAAGTGATTCTTTTGTGGAACTGAAGCTGGTATTGGTCTGTTTGGAATTGAAATTGGTTGCTGTTTAAAGACAAAGTTTTATTACCATCCAAATTCAAAATGACTAACTTCTGATTGTTCCACTTTCCTTCTGGTTTTAGGGACCATTCAACAATTACATAACTCATTTCTATACCTGCCTCCCCCATGTAACATTTTGTAATGCTAAGGAGTTCTTCCTCTAAAATTATACATGTGATGTTCACTAGTATCACCCTACCCTGATTCCTCTATAATCTGTCGTAATGTTACAACTGGACCAATATTGTAAGATTTTCTATTTGTGTTTTTACTTGTTAATAAATTCTAGATACCTGTTAAAGAACAAATTGACAATAACTGCTACTTTTTTACTTCATAAATAAAATTGAGACAATTGCTTTGAAAACATTAATGTAATTCTTGACACACACACACACACACACACACACACACCTCATTACTCCCTATAACATTTTGTAAGGAATCTCATGATGGCCCTCCCCCAACAGAGTGTTATGTAATTACTGAATGGCCTCTTAAAAGTTACTGATGACATTTAATGATCACAAAGTTTTGTGGATTAATGTTTACACGACATTATGGATTAACACATCAAATATCGAGAGGTTTTATGACAAAATAAGTTTGTGAACTAACCCCAACACTCAGTTTTACAAATTAATGCCAATGCAGTTTTTTTATCTACTGTGCACACAGTTTTGCAATTTAATGCCCATACAATTTTATAAATGAATGTTAACAGTTTTGAAAATTAATGCCCAGTTTTTGTGAATTAATACTGACAGTTTGTGAATTAATACCGACAGTTTGTGAATTAATGTCCACATTTTTTGGCATTAATAATAACACATTTTTGTGAATTAATGCTCACACATATTTTCTTTTCTAATTAATGCTCATGTCTTTATCAATAGTCTTGTTCAGCTTACTGTGCTAGCACAACAACAATGCTATACGACCCTGAGTCATATCCTCGGTGTCATATAGCATTGTTGTACTAGCACTAGGTAAGCATTAATAATAATAAAAATTAGAAGAAAAAAATCTAATTAAAGCCAACTCAAATATTAAAATTAATTAATACATATACAAATAATTTAGGCCCAAATAGTTGTGTAATTGAATGTCAAAATTTTAGTATAAGAATGGATTGTGGAGATATCCCAAGGAAGCAAGCTTAAAAACATAGCATTGGTAAAGGTATGAGGAACTTAAGTTATTTAAATGCCACATAAACAAATAAACATTTAATGATTACTTCCAGTTGTATATAATTGACCTAGCCTCCAATCTAGCAGACAAATATTTTAATGCAGTCCATTGGTTTGATATGGTCATAGCGATTTACATGTCAGTGTTTTAAATCAGTTTAATACCATCCAGTGGTTTAATATCATCCAGGGGTTTAATACCATCCAGTGGTTTAATACCATCCAGTGATTTAGTACCATCCAGTGGTTTAATACCATCCAGGGGTTTAATATCATCCAGTGGTTCAATACCATCCAGTGGTGTTAATACCATCCAGTGGTGTTAATACCATCCCAGTGGTTTAATATCATCCAGTGGTTTAATACCATCCAGTGGTTTAATACCATCCAGTGGTTCAATACTAGTACTATTGCTAATACTAGTAATACTGCAACTAAAACTACATGTAGTATACTACTGTTGCAATTGAAAGTTGAAAACACTGAATAGCCGATGTCTTTTTTGGGGGGTGTCATTAAAAATTCACTTATTTATTTTGAATCATTTTGAAAGTTGAAAAGTAATGAATAATATGTGATACTGCATGATTTTATTACAAAATTAATTTTTATATGTATGTCTGAATTGCTCATTTTTGTATGTGACCGTCTCAAATTTTAATTAGCAAGAGATTGCGATTTTAAACTGATGACTTGGTTACTGTGGTGGTAATAAGTGGGTCAGCTGATAATAAAATGTGATATGTTTCATGTGATATTTCAGGAAAGTGTGTGTTGTTTTTGTTATAACTCAGATTTTAATATTAGATCGATTCTTGTGTTAATGATTTTTTGATGCAGTTATCTACTCTACTTTATATTGCACCTTGATAATAACATATTTTATGCCTCTCCCACTCACTTGTCCACCCACCAACTGTTGTCAAGAACAGATAATTGCATTTTGAATAATGACATTCATTTTTTAAAATTGTTTTATAATGAAATTAACAGCATGCAGTTGTTACCTTTAGAAATAAATTATTTTAAGCAACTTTTAGTCCAAGAACAGTAACATTTGATTCAAAATGAAATTCTTTTATTTTTTGATATAATATTAATTGATATTAAAAATAATGTTTAAATTAATTTTTTTATGAAATATCATCAATACATGTTTTTGTATCATTGCCATATGGAAATACATGTATTTTTATTTTTTTATTTAACATTTCTAGTAACTAAAAACAATGTCATTGAGGAGATTATTACACTCATAACAATATCTTATCTTTACAAAACCTCTTCATTTCCAAAACGCGATATATGCCAATTTCCAGATGAAATTTTGAAGTTAGCAGTGAAAGTATAATGGGCTGTGATTAGCCAGACAGAGCAGAAAAATGTCCACTACACTGGATTATGCACTTCACAGTAAACCAAATAGCCACAGTGGGGACCATTCAAATAGTTCACAAATGTTAGTTTTGCTTGCTGTTACTGAACATAGGGCCACATTTAGTACAACTCAGCAACACAATAAAAATGTCTGTCAAAATGTAATATATATAATTTTTGAAAAAATATAATAATAAAACTACTACCAACAGTTCAGTTATTTAATAATTAAATGTTTCGGCATATTGCCTTTTTCAAATTAACAATAAGATATATATATACTTGAACACATTGAACAGGATGTTGAAACTGTGCTTCGTGTGATTTATGTTGCATTATCTTGCAATGTTTTTTTTCAAATTGAAGTAAATGAATATACAGGGGCCTAGCTTGGGATTTTCAGGTGGTACACAGACTATTTCGACGATGGAATAAAATGCTATTGGCTGAGCATACACTCATTTACGTCATATAAAAAAAAAAATATATTTGTAATCTCAGGTGGTACGCAGCTGTGTACCTGCGTATATGGAAGCTATGCCCCTGGATATATATATAGCATTTTAAAAATGAACATTTCAATTCTAGGTTCATACTAGAATCATTGTAGGCACTGACCCTACCTAGTTACTGGGCAGTGTTAAATAATTTGGCTGTTAGAGCTTTTTACTGTTTAGTAACCGATTACTTATAATTGTTTAAATCATTGCTGTCTAGTGCTTTGACCGTGAACAGCCAACACATGTTTTATAATGCTGGTTGTTTTTAAACATTTCTTTCTTCATATCTGGTGCTTAAGAAAGTAAGTGTAAAGTTCACTCTTAGTCAAGAATAAAACCTATGACCATATCTTGTGCTTATGGAGCATGCATCTAGATTAATACTCAGACTTAATCCACAGTTTTAATATGTTCAAAATCTGCGTGCAGTTTAAGACCAGATTAAGTTTAGTGTTGAATAGAGACCTTTTATTGAACATCATCACAGTGCTGGTGATGATGACATCACAATACAGATAAGCAGTACACCACTTTCCACCAGCATTGATGAGGCTTTGAATAAACTATTGGAAGCATCGCTTTACTGAATTGTATTTCGTTCAGTATAGGACAAGGACAATGTTAAAGTTTAAAGGAGATATTAGAAATTTGGAGAAGTCTTTAATTGCATTCTTAACTTACTTAGATTATGGAGAATCATTTCAGATATTACATTATTGATACCATATACATTCACATGCTATATAGGACAAGGACAATGTTAAAGTTTAAAGGAGATATTAGAAATTAGGGGAAGTCTTTAATTACACCCTTAACTTAACTAGATTATGGAGAACCATTTCAGATATTACATTATTGATACCATATACATTCACATGCTATATAGGACAAGGACAATGTTAAAGTTTAAAGGAGATATTAGAAATTAGGGGAAGTCTTTAATTACACCCTTAACTTAACTAGATTATGGAGAACCATTTCAGATATTACATTATTGATACCATATACATTCACATGCTGTATTGGACAAGGACAATGTTAAAGTTTAAAGGAGATATTAGAAATTAGGGGAAGTCTTTAATTACACCCTTAACTTAACTAGATTATGGAGAACCATTTCAGATATTACATTATTGATACCATATACATTCACATGCTATATAGGACAAGGACAATGTTAACGTTTAAAGGAGATATTAGAAATTAGGGGAAGTCTTTAATTACACCCTTAACTTAACTAGATTATGGAGAACCATTTCAGATATTACATTATTGATACCATATACATTCACATGCTATATAGGACAAGGACAATGTTAAAGTTTAAAGGAGATATTAGAAATTAGGGGAAGTCTTTAATTACACCCTTAACTTAACTAGATTATGGAGAACCATTTCAGATATTACATTATTGATACCATATACATTCACATGCTATATAGGACAAGGACAATGTTAAAGTTTAAAGGAGATATTAGAAATTAGGGGAAGTCTTTAATTACACCCTTAACTTAACTAGATTATGGAGAACAATTTCAGATATTACATTATTGATACCATATACATTCACATGCTGAGGGAAGATGAAAATCACTCTCCCTGAATTAGATCCAGGTGAGTAATGGGGAATGAGAGTGATAGCTGCCCTTAAATGACGAGGTATGAGATGTATATGTTCTTTTAAATAAATACTATGAAGTGACTGTTCAGCCACTCTTCATAAAATAAGGTAACTTAAAAATCGTATACAGGATGAGTGCTGGGCAACCATAGTATAACAGTCTTGGTAATAGTGGTTAGTAGCAAAGTGGAAGCATTAATCAGTCATGCTTTGGATCAATGGCAGAATTTGATAGCATGGTCAAATTACTAAGATGATCTTCAGGTATCTCAACACTACTGGTTTTTATATAGCAAGCCTACAAACATTAGGTTACCTGTATGTAGCAATTAAACATGAAAACCTTTCTACCTCAGATGGTGAGAGTATAGCCCTGTAATGTCATTCTAATGAAAAAACCAGCTTCACCATTTGGAATTTAAAATCATATCACTCTTTACTATGAGGTGTCCAAACATGGAAGCAACTCTAAATAAATCTCAGTATATGGGCAACATACTACATGGTATAGCATTCAGTTTTATATGAAGAATCCACCCTGTTTTAACACCATAATTATGGTAGTTGTCTCCCCCCTCCCCCTTTCACTATGGCATAACTTAGCAGTCAAATCAGTTCTGATCCCAAGAAAATAAAATAAAGAAAAGGGGCATTATTTTCACTACAACAAAATTTGTGACCTATATGCCACCGATTGACTGAAATAGTGATGTGATCCCTGAATATGTCAGAATTACCAAATGTTTGACATCTAGTAACCAGTGATTAATAATCAGTGTGTTCTAGTGGTGTCTTTAAACAAAACAAACTCTTTTGTTTCTTACAGCAGCCTCTGTATATACAATATGTTTTTAATTATCTTGATGTTTGTAGTAGTTCAGACTTCATTTTATTTACCAACTTGTTTTGTTGGGGATTTTTGGTGGGAGGGTACATATAAAATTAACATTAGTACAACCATAAACATATGAAATATAAAGATACCAATATTTTAAACAAGAAAATGTACTTAATATATAATTTCAGTTCTTAAAAATGCTCTAATAATTTAGTTTACAGTGGCAGCAAACCAGAACAGTGGCATTATAGGTACATTCTCAATGTTGAAAGTGTCATAGTCTACCATTTTTACAAATATTTGTGTTAAATAAAATTACAAATTAGACAGTGGTTTCCTTGAGAATTAATCCATCGCAAAACATATAAAGTTCATAGAAAATATTTGTCACTTATCGATTAAAAAAGCAGTCAGGTCTTTGTCAGTATGGAGATGCAATCGGGCCATAGTGTTTCAAATTTCATGGGACACACTTTTTCGGTTCCATGCCTTATGAAACTGTTTTATTATATATATATTATTTTTGTTGAATCATCATACTCAATATAATAATCATGGGAAATTGCGGTTCTGTGATTTTACTGACAAGCTACTGGAAATCATCATTTCCGTGAAATTCAAAGCCTTGTGCAATTCAGGTTCAACCTGTGACATCGGGTGTTGACATGTCTGTCATCTATTATTTATTTTTACAGTAATATAAGTTTACAACATTAATTGAATATAATTGGGGTAGGGAGCATGTAATTCAAGTTATAATCTTTACAGTTGAAGTAAAATAAACAAAAACAATGGGTCATTTTGCAACTTTGAGATTACCCCTTTACATAATATAACATATAATTCATGATGCCAATATGTATGCATGTATATTGTACATGTATATGTAGATATAAAAGTTAAAACAGATTACAAGTATTCGTACATGTATAACAAATACGGAAGTTATTATTCAGATAGTGATTATACAAAAACTATGATCTGATGGCAATTCACTGATTTGGTAATTTCGTGCCTAGGTAACGTGCATCATGCTGCTGACAATAGCACTAAGGTGGCCGCAGGTATGTTGTGTGTAATGTGTGTGTGTTTTGCCAGTGGGTGTGGCTTGCCAGTGGGCGTGGCTTGCCATATTCAGTGTTTCCACCTCTGTGACCCAAAGCTTTACCTGTCTAATGTTGTGCACTATAAAACTGTGACATAGAGCCAACAGCAAGCCAAGTAGACTGTTTCAGACTACCAGTATATTAAAGTGACAGTCTTGAGTTTGCTGCTATAGTAATAATGCTTTCAACTAGCAGTGTGTGTGTATTAACCTTTAGAATTATTGAATTAATTTTTGACAATAACTTTGTTGAAGGGGTGCTTTATTATAACATTTTCTGAAACATTTTCATTTAGAAAGTTTATACAAATAAATATAAAGTAATGCTCATATCTTTTTTTAAGAGCAGTTAATGTTGTTTAAAATTACATTATAAAATGAATAAACTCAGGCACATTTGTCACCACATGGCCAGTATTTGTGGCCAATATACCAAATCACTGTTTTTTGCTGATGACAATTTGTCTTGGAAACAAAATTACAATTCATATCCCAATATTTCATGATTTTTATTGTTGGAAAAACTGTCAAATTTATTATCAAATTAGCTGTCAAAATCGGCTATCAGTTCCTCAAGATGGACATGATGTTCCAAAAATACTGGCTGAAAACATTTTTTCAAGTCGAAATTCTCAGCTGTTCCTCACAGAAAAAGTAAAAAGTAAATAGCCATGATTTTTAATAAAGATATTTCCGATGCTGTTATTTATTTCTGTCATGTGCCAAACAGCAGGAAATATGAATAGGTGAATGTTTTGCATGCAGTATATCTCAACTACAGTATGCTAAGGTTAATGGCTACAGTCACATCTTACATACATGTATATGTTTCTTCTTTAGAATATCAGTACATCGTTCTGTATGTTCAGTGTATTTTTGATCTTTAAAATGTTCATAGTAGTCCAGTCAAAATAAGGTTTGACCAAGAACAGATTGCAACAGAAATGATTTTTATTGCAACTGTACCCTGAACCCTCCTTTGAACAACATATCAAAAATGTACATTGATGTAGGTGGGGAAAATATGCTAATTTGCAGAATTTCAAAATGGCCCCCATTACTCATATATGCAAACACAATGGTAAACTATAGTAGTTCAAACTTCATTTTATTTCTGAATTTAAAAAATGTTATATATTTTGTCATTAAAAGGGCCCTATTGTTTGGAAAAGAAACAATCGCAGCAAACTTGGAACTTTCTCTGTCATAGTAAAATTATTTAAAAAGATTATCCTGAGTTATCTGTTGTTATACAAGTTTTCAAATAAAGCACTTTTTAAGAACTAAAATTACATATTAAATATGTTTTCTTGTTTAGAATAATGGTGTCTGTATATACAATGTCTTTCTTGTTACTCATCACAAACCGTATTTTACCTCTAAACTAGTTTGTACTGGAAATAATGAGAAATTAGTAAGTAAAATGAAATTTGAGTCACAACAAACATTAGGATATGTTGGATATACAGACACTGATAAACATTAAAATGTACAGTGAAACCTATTAAAACTGGACCCTCTGTAGACCAGAATTCCTGCAAAACTGGACATTTTGCACAGTCCTTTTTTTTAAATCAGTATAGAACTCAACCTCTCTAAACCGGATACCTCTTAAACCAGACATTTTACTTGGTACCGAGGGTATCCGGTTTAGCAGGGTTGTCACTGTATTTAATATGTAATTCTAGTCTCTAAAAAGGCTCTGTTAGTCTGAAACATCTTACAACAGCAGCAAACACTGGACAGTGTCTTTAAGAAAAAAATAAATGTATTTTGGTAATAGTCGGACATACAGGTGTAAAACGACCACCTAAAAGAGTATTGTTTAGTGGTCTCCCTATACAAATAGCTGGTTTATGCAGGTCACTTTGCACTGTGTTACGATACATTGTTTGCGGCAATAGTAAAATGACCTCTTAAAGCGATATACCCTAGTTTTTAAAATCGCACGTTTGTCTTAAGAAGTAATGGTTAATGAGACATGCTTTAGTTATTTGTGATGGTATTTCCCTGTTTAAAACACCACAGACTTTAGCTTCTCTCTGTTATAACCTTATCCAAATATGTGTTGCAGGTTTGTAGATTAATTAAACTTAATGTCCATTTTTACGGGCTGACATTTTACACTTATACATGTATGCTCGTAGATTCCCAGGGGCGGCATGTATTCCAGTGGTAAAGCACTCGTTTTATGCATGGTCGGTCTGGGATTGAGGCCTGTCGGTGGGCCTATTGGGCTGTTTCTTACTCCAGCCAGAATGTCATGACTGGTATATCAAAGGCTGTTGTATGTACTATCCTGTCTATGGCATGGTGCATATGGCCTCAGACCACAATTAATTTCGCTATATGTTTCTATATAGCCTTAGTGGCTATAAATTTTTTTATTAATATCAGCAGGCCCGTGAAGTTTTGTATGTACCTTTGCCTGCATGGGGGACACATACCCTGAAAAGGACAACCCCTGTTGTCCAGCTCTTTCTTCCAGCATATTGGTTTAAACAGACACACCCTCTAAACCAGGCCGGAGTACACCCATTTTACACAAAAAGCACTACTTTTGCATGGGCCAGAATTACCACAAACAAGTCTTCAATGTCAACAAGTTACACATGTTTACAAACTACATGCTATCCCCTGTCACTTCAGTCAAACAGTTGCCACTTCATAGCTGTCTGCCATGAAATAATCAGTCAAACAGCAGACTACTTGCGCGGTGAAACTTCCGGATTTTGGACAACCAAATGGGAAGATAACTGTAATCTGAGGCCTATCAGTCCATTTTTTCCCCTAAAAACTGGCCCACACTAATGCATTCCAATGATATACATATTAAAGCAATGCTCGGTAAGTATCGGTATGTCACCTTTAAACTGAGAGTATACAGAGGCTGTGTTAAAACACCTACCACAGTGCCTTGCTATGGCCAATTTTAGCAATGGAAACTTGAGGGACACCAACTTCAAAATGTAATAACTTTATCAAATTTTGGAATTTCTTCATACAATGAGCAGCTATTTTTTCTTCTACATATGTTCTATCTGCACAGTGTTGTCTTGGAAAGATTTTGAAATATTTAAAGGAAAAAAAATCAATCATTAGATTTTACTTCATTTTTAATTAAATATTAAACTTAAATTTAAATTTTTGAGAAACAAAAAAATCTAAAACTGTAAAATTTTGCATTTTAGATATGATAAGTGGAGGCTTAGTAAAGATATGGTGACTGAATTCATGATACATTATTAGAAATGTGTCAGAGGGATGGTGAAAGTCACAAAATTGGGGCCATTTGCAACAAATGTTTACACACTAATTTCAGGGAAAATTAGACATGATAGGCCTCATATTCAATTTTGACCTGCTGTATTTACTTAATCTACTTCATTTACTGTATTAGACATGTAGCCACTTTGTAAAAGGCAAAACAGTCCATATAAATGCATATTAATATGAATATGCCCTACAGATATTACTTAGGTATACACCATAATATTTTTTTTGTTGACGACAACTTTGAAAATGAAGATTTTGTCACAAAATGCTGATATAAATCCTACCAAGAGGTACTTGCACCATATTTTTCAGTTTCCAGTGATAACTGTTAACAAGTGTAGTCATGTGCCAGTGTCTGGGATACCTCAGTGTAGTATTTCTTGATTGGAAGGATGTTTGTAGTAATGACCACTGAATATGCATTATGGATTATTTTGCCATATGTATTACAAGCCAAATGTTAACCTTTTTGGCACATTTTCTGCAATAAACTTGACAAGTATACCAGCATCTGGTTACTGAACACAATAAATACATTCAGACAGCATAGAATATTAGCCTATTAGATTTTCTAAGGATAAAAGACCATTTTTGAAAAATGACTGAAGTGTGTAATTTACATAAATGTAGGTGAAATGTATTATTAGAGTACTTAATCTTGTTAAAAACTGTATACTATTTATTTAAAGTGTTTAATTACATTTAGTAGTGATATATTCATTATATTTAGATCTTCTGTCCAATTGCAATAATTGAGAAACTCCTTAAAATTCAATATGTAAAAAAAATTAAAATCTCAATATTGACTAACAAAATCCAACTTTTGCTCTTTTTTACCAAATTATTAGCTCAAAACTGTTAAAAAATATTGCAACAACCTGTAGTAACATCAGAGGTCATCTTATGCTATTTTGGAGGATACTGAAATTTAAAAGTTGAAAATTTTAATTTTAATTTTTAATAAATTCAAAAAAAATGTTTTTTAATTTAATAAAATATTTAGAAAATAAATAAATTAGTTTTCATATTCCTTGTGGTATGCACAATCAGTCTGTGTAATTTCACCTCTCTGGTTATAATACTTTCATCAGAATCAAGCATTTAACCGGTGTAATGTGTGAACTATATCAGGCCTCAGACCACAATTAATTTCGCTATATGTTTCTATATAGCCTTAGTGGCTATAACATTTTTATTAATATCAGCAGGCCCGTGAAGTTTTGTATGTACCTTTGCCTGCATGGGGGACACATTCCCTGAAAAGGACAACCCCTGTTGTCCAGCTCTTTCTCCCAGCATATTGGTTTAAACAGACACACCCTCTAAACCAGGCCGGAGTACACCCATTTTACACAAAAAGCACTACTTTTGCATGGGCCGGAATTACCACAAACAAGTCTTCAATGTCGACAAGTTACACATGTTTACAAACTACATGCTATCCCCTGTCACTTCAGTCAAACAGTTGCCACTTCATAGCTGTCTGCCATGAAATAATCACAGTCAAACAGCAGACTACTTGCGCGGTGAAACTTCCGGATTTTGGACAACCAAATGGGAAGATAACTGTAATCTGAGGCCATATAAAAGATCCCTTGTTACTAATGGAAATATGTAGCGTGTTTCCTTTCTTAGACTATATGTCAAAATGATTAAATGTTAGACATCCAATAGCCAGTGATTAATAAATCAAGCGATTTCTAATAACAAATGCACTCAATACTTTCATGACGGTTTCTGTATCAATAATCCTATAAGAGACACATTTAACATCATTAAACTTTATTTGTCTGTGTATTTTGAGCTAGTTAGGTATACATGTCAGTTTGCAACCTTTGCCATTAGCTGATTGCTGCTTTTTTATTCAAAGAGCACTGAAGGAACTTGGAAATAATATTGATCTATTTGTCTGTCTAAATGACTGTGTCTGTTACAAAATGCTTTTACGTGCATCTAGTCATTTATTATTGAGGAATGGTACCCTATTTAGAAAGATGATTTTTATGTGAACATTATCATTTTGTCATTTGGATTTCATGATTTTTGGTCGTATTATCAAAGCATCCTTAATGTTCCCAAACTTTGATTGGGTTTTATTCGTATCTCAACTAGTCCTTCATGACTGGTATATCAAAGGCCATCATATAATATATGCCATCATTTCAGTGGGGAAATTTGCATATAAAAGATCCCTTGCTGCTAATGGGGAACTGTATTTCAGAATTATCAAATATTTGATGTATCCATACGTCAATGATTGAAAAAAAAATAATGTGTTCTAGTGGCGGTGTTAAACAAAACAAACATTTTAATTTTACAATCTGGACAACAAAACCATCAGCATGTCCAAATTCAGATCTCTCTTTGCTCAAGTCTGTGTTATGACTGCTTCCATAAGAGGACTGCCACTCCACAGGACACTATATCCTTCCTTCTTTATAGGAGGACTGCCCCTTCTCATTACAATACACCCTTCCTACTCTGTAGTAGGACTGCCCCTTCTCATTACAATACACCCTTCCTACTCTATAGGAGGACTGCCCCTTCTCATTACAATACACCCTTCCTACTCTGTAGTAGGACTGCCCCTTCTCATTACAATACACCCTTCCTACTCTATAGGAGGACTGCCCCTTCTCATTACAATACACCATTCCTACTTTGAAGGAGGACTGCCCCTTCTCATTAGAATACACCCTTCCTACTCTATAGGAGGACTGCCCCTTCTCATTACAATGCACCCTTCCTACTTTGAAGGAGGACTGCCCCTTCTCATTACAATACACCCTTCCTACTCTGTAGGAGGACTGCCCCTTCTCATTACAATACACCCTTCCTACTCTGTAGGAGGACTGCCCCTTCTCATTACAATACACCCTTCCTACTTGTAGGAGGACTGCCCCTTCTCATTACAATACACCCTTCCTACTTTGAAGGAGGACTGCCCCTTCTCATTACAATACACCCTTCCTACTTTGAAGGAGGACTGCCCCTTCTCATTACAATGCACCCTTCCTACTTTGAAGGAGGACTGCCCCTTCTCATTACAATACACCCTTCCTACTCTGTAGGAGGACTGCCCCTTCTCATTACAATGCACCCTTCCTACTCTATAGGAGGACTGCCCCTTCTCATTACAATACACCCTTCCTACTCTGTAGGAGGACTGCCCCTTCTCATTACAATACACCCTTCCTACTCTGTAGGAGGACTGCCCCTTCTCATTACAATGCACCCTTCCTACTTGTAGGACTGCTATTTCCCAATACATTACATCCTTTCTACTTTGTAGGACTGCTATTTCCCAATACATTACATCCTTTCTACTGTGTAGGACTGCTATTTCCCAATACATTACATCCTTTCTACTTTGTAGGACTGCTATTTCCCAATATATTACATCCTTTCTACTTTGTAGGACTGCTATTTCCCAATACATTACATCCTTTCTACTTGTAGGACTGCTATTTCCCAATACATTACATCCTTTCTACTTTGTAGGACTGCTATTTCCCAATACATTACATCCTTGCTACTTGTAGGACTGCTATTCCCCAATACATTACATCCTTGCTACTTGTAGGACTGCTATTTCCCAATACATTACACCCTTCCTACTTTGTAGGACTGCTATTTCCCAATACATTACATCCTTCCTACTTGTAGGACTGCTATTTCCCAATACATTACACCCTTCCTACTTTGTAGGACTGCTATTTTCCAATACATTACACCCTTCCTACTTTGTAGGACTGCTATTTTCCAATACATTACACCCTTCCTACTTTGTAGGACTGCTATTTCCCAATACATTACATCCTTCCTACTTTGTAGGACTGCTATTTCCCAATACATTACACCCTTCCTACTTGTAGGACTGCTATTTTCCAATACATTACACCCTTCCTACTTGTAGGACTGCTATTTCCCAATACATTACACCCTTCCTACTTTGTAGGACTGCTATTTCCCAATACATTACATCCTTGCTACTTGTAGGACTGCTATTTTCCAATACATTACACCCTTCCTACTTTGTAGGACTGCTATTTTCCAATACATTACACCCTTCCTACTTGTAGGACTGCTATTTCCCAATACATTACACCCTTCCTACTTTGTAGGACTGCTATTTTCCAATACATTACACCCTTCCTACTTTGTAGGACTGCTATTTCCCAATACATTACACCCTTCCTACTTGTAGGACTGCTATTTCCCAATACATTACACCCTTCCTACTTTGTAGGACTGCTATTTTCCAATACATTACACCCTTCCTACTTTGTAGGACTGCTATTTTCCAATACATTACACCCTTCCTACTTTGTAGGACTGCTATTTCCCAATACATTACACCCTTCCTACTTGTAGGACTGCTATTTCCCAATACATTACATCCTTCCTACTTTGTAGGACTGCTATTTCCCAATACATTACACCCTTCCTACTTTGTAGGACTGCTATTTCCCAATACATTACACCCTTCCTACTTTGTAGGACTGCTATTTCCCAATACATTACACCCTTCCTACTGGTAGGACTGCTATTTCCCAATACATTACACCCTTCCTACTTTTAGGACTGCTATTTCCCAATACATTACACCCTTCCTACTTTGTAGGACTGCTATTTCCCAATACATTACACCCTTCCTACTTGTAGGACTGCTATTTCCCAATACATTACACCCTTCCTACTTTGTAGGAGGACTTCCTCATGACTGGTTAGACAAGACAGAACTCGCTGGAAATTTACACTATTTTATATTACAAAGTTTTTTGTTTGCATGTATAGTCATTATTTTTAGCATAACTAGGCTTCAGTTCTAAAATTATATGGAAAAAATTCCTCCTGTGGGCCAGATGTTGAAGATTAAAATGAGCTGATCCTCCACCTCGATCCCCATCTCCTCCCTTTAACCTTTTATTATATATATAGTAGAAAAAATTAATTACCAGTAGATATTTTCAGCATCTTTTTTTTAACATATAGTATGGGGTGTCATTAAACATTCAATTATTCATGAATTCATTCATTCATTTATATTATAATTAAATTTATATTGCATTAATTACAGTTTAATGTCATCCCATTGGCCCAGCCATAGCAATGCCAGTTTGTGCATTTCGCAATGAATTTAAAAATAACATTGTCAGGGAACCTGATGACATCACTGTACATTGGTATTTTGTTTTATTGAGCATTATTCTTTAGAAACAAAAAAAATAATTCAAAATAAAATATCAACTTTTTAGTATCATTATTAGTAAATATGTTTGAACTTTAATTATAAGGATTGTCTTGTTATTTCTTTTACGTTCATTTGGGTATGAACCAAAAAAAATCATCTGCAAACTTATGCATTAACAGCTTTGCCATTTCACATAGTTTGTGGATGATTTTTTTTTCATACCCTGATGAACATAAAAGAAATAACAAGATAATCTTTATATGGTACTAAATACATGAACCTTTGTTTTAATTTTTACAAAGCATACAATCTATCTTACGGGTGGGATGTAGTCTAGTGGTAAAGCACTCGGCTTATGTGTGGTCAGTCTAGGATCGATCCCTGTCGGTGGGAGCGGGATGTAGCTCAAGTGGTAGTTTATCTGTCTATGAAGCGGTCGGTCATCAGATCGATCCTTCTACTGCTGCTAATTGGAAAGAGTGGCCTATGTGGCGGCAGCGGGTTTCCTCTAAAGAAATATGTTAGAATTACCATATGTTTGACGTCCAATAGCCGATGATAAAATAAAAATCAATGTGCTCTAGAGGCGTTGTTAAATAAAACAAACTTTTTACCCTGTCACTTGGCCCATTGGGCTATTTCTTGATCCAGCTAATGTAGCACAACTGGTATATCAATGGCCGTGGTATGTACTATCCTGTCTGTGGGATGGTGCATATAAAAGATCCTTTGTTACTAATAGAAAAATGTAGGTTTCCTCTCTTAGACTGCATGCATGTATGTCAGAATTGTTGAATCTTGACATCCAGTAGCTGATGATCATTAAATCAATGTGCTCTAGTGGTGTCATTAAACTAAAAACATGTTAACAACAAAACCTTTTTTCACAATCAAAACCATATCAGATCTTACATCACTAGTCAGAATGTATTCAAATAACATTTTGAAATTGTCTGTGATAAAAACTTGTTAATATATATTTAAAAAATAATAATTTTTTAAAAGTCCACTGGTTTTGAATTTTGTTGAGTATATTTGTCATCTGGATGTAATCACACTTGGTAGTTTTTGATTAAGCATATGTTGACATGCCAGTTGTAATGTTTTGTGTTTATTTTCAAAAAAAAAAAAAAAAAAAAAAAATTATTATTTGACACATGGATGGTGTTTCCTGACTGCTTACCATCTTGTTTGTGTTTAGTGTTTGTTTTATGTCTACAGGTTATTATTGTCTTGTGATCTCTATCAAACCAATTCATTATTTCTGTGTGTACCCTTACAATAGGAACTAGCACAAAGCCTGTGAAATAATACATTAAAGCCCCAATACTGGCTCTCATCATTTTGCAACTTTTACTAATGCAAAATCCAAAAGATTATAGCTTTAGCAAACACATTTTCACTATCAATGGATATCATTCACAACTTTGATAGTACAGTCTTATTGTTTGTTGTGGTCTGATTGATGTTGCTGATGAAATTATTAGTGCTATTATTGGAAAGTGCCTGTTTATTTATATTCAAGTTTAATCAAGAATGCCTGGGTAATTTTAACTCTGCAAACACTGATTACAGTTTCATGCAAAAGGTGAAAGCTAGATTGGAGAGAGAGACAAAAATAGTGTGTGTGTGTGTGTGTGTGTGTGAGTGTGTGAGTGTGTGAGTGTGTGAGTGTGTGAGTGTGTGAGTGAGTGAGTGAGTGAGAGACAGACAGACAGACAGACAGACAGACAGAGATGAAAGTTTTCAGGATTTATGTATAATTCTGGTTTTTTAATCATCTGTACAGTGTTTCAAAGTTTTTTATGGTTTGTCCAAAATTTTCCATTTCTTCATTCAAACCTTATGATATGGTTTTGGCTGATTCTTTGAATACGTTGTGAATGGAGACCATTATTTTAGACAGTTGTTCAACCCTACACCCTAGGACTAATATTAGTACCTGTATAATTAGTATATTAAATTTTCAGCTTTTTTGTTTGTAACCCACTTCCATCAATGTAAAAGTAGGAACATGTATAATCCATATATACAAACTATTACCTCCTTGATGCATTTAACTACCAATTTGAATATAAAAATGATATATGAATATGAAAATGAATACGAAATTAAATATGAAGATTAACTGAAAATCAAGTCTTAAGCCAGTAGTTAAAAGAAGGCTGTGTTACCTAATTCAATGTCTAGTCTTCTGAGCTGAGATGTTTGGTTTGTCTGATCAACACCCCCCCCCCCCCCCCCTTGGTGGGACCTCTGGGTTTTCCCCCATCCCATCCATGTTGAGGGGTATTTATAACTTTTACTCACATACTTTCACTTAAACTTTTTATAAATACATAAAATAATATTCATATTTGAATCGGTAAGTATTATTTTTGTGGGTATTTCCAATTTTTATGATATTTTAGATTAGTTAATATTGATTAAAATTAGGGGAAAAAATCAATAAAGTTGCATTTAATTACATGCATTTGTGGCCAGATGTCCAGTATTTATGTCCATTATATCCTATAACTGTTTTTCTGAAAATGACTGCAACATTCTACCATTGTTGTCAAGTGAAAATATTTGCTGAAAATCAGGTCATGTCAAAGGGTTTTACGTGCACATTCAGAGCAAACTGTTGTAGTGCACACCTGTCATGGGCACAGGTGTCAACTTTAGTTGGCTCCTCCATCCAGGACAGGACAGGAAATGATTTGGAGTGGGTGGGAGAGGGAACATGAACAGCTCAACCAGGGTTGGTAGCATACGGGGGTGATTTCTCATGCAAAACTAAAAAACTAAAATAGCCATTATTAAGATTAGTCTCGATCAATGTTGTTCTATTGTTATTTCCAGTCAGTGCTGTGTGCAAAAGGGCGGGAAATATGAATGAAAGAAAGAAAGAAATGTTTTATTTAACAACGCACTCAACACATTTTATTTACAGTTACATGGCAGACATAATGTAAAGGACCACACAGATATTAATAGAGGAAACCTGCTGTCGCCACTTCATGGGCTACTTTTTTCGATTAGCAGCAAGGGATCTTTTATATGCACCATCCCACAGACAGGGTAGTACATACCACGGCCTTTGATATATCAGTCGTGGTGCACTGGCTGGAACGAGAAATAGCCCAATGGGCCCACTGATGGGGATCGATCCCAGACCGACCTCGCATCGAGCGTATAATGAGTGAATGTACTGTTTGTGGCATGCAGTGTCAGCTTTGCATGACGTTGGGTGAGATATCTCACGTGCAGTAGTCGGAAGGTTAAACAAGAGTGTCCAAAAATTACATCAAGGGTGGCAAGCTAATCGGACACTATACACTGGCAACTACTATAACTAGGCACATAATAATTGTCTAATCCACATACATAAAGTCCACATAAAAACTACTCACTCCTTGATACTCATAATATCCATTTCAAGTCCTAGGGACTAATCTGTGTTATGTTTTTAAAACCTGGCTAAATAATATGTAGTCTTACTTTCAAACATGAGAACCAATGTGGTTGTACTACAGGATGTGTGGTGCAGAATACAGTTGCTGGATTCTTGTATTATGTCAGAGTAATAGTTGCTGGAGGTCAATTCTTGTGAACATTGCTTTCCCAAGAGTCTAGAGAGCTTGTGAACTGGAGTATTGGTGCCAAATTTGAATGAGCAACAATAGAGTCAGTTTTGGTAGGGTGCAGTTTGCTGTCAAAAGAAGGACATTGCTGGTTTTTACACATATAAGACTTCTGTGGTACTTTACATAGTGTTCATCATGAAGCAGGTCTGTTGCTGTGTCTTAAGTATATTCTAGGGTAGTTGTTCCTGGACTTTCTAGGGCAGTTGTTCCAGGACTTTCTAGGACAGTTGTTCCAGGACTTTCTAGGACAGTTGTTCCAGGACTTTCTAGGGCAGTTGTTCCAGGGCTTTCTAGGCATTTGTTCCAGGGCTTTCTAGGGAATTCTAGGGCAGTTGTTTAAGGGCATTCTAGGTAAGTTGTTCCAGGGCATTCTAGGGCAGTTGTCCCAGGGCATTCTAGGGCAATTGTTCCAAAGCTTTCTAGTGCAATTGTTCGAGGGCTTTATAGGGCAGTTGGTCCAGTGCTTTCTAGGGAATTCTAGGGCAGTTGTTTCAGGGCTTTCTAGGGCATTCTACAGCAGTTGTTCCAAAGCTTTTAGTGCAGGGGTTCCAAGGCATTCTAGGGCAGCTGTTCCAGAGCTTTCTTCTGGTAGATGGCATTAGACATAACTGACTTGAATATACAACACAAAGTCATTACAAACTTTAAATCAATTGTGAAATGGCTGACATTTAATGCTTGGCTGTATCTTAATATTTTTTTTAATTTGGTTGGTGTTAACTTCTGTATAATATGCATATTAGTAACTGTCCTTATCCACTTATTTTGATGTTTGCTCAAGTGATTTCAGAAGAAGCATAACTGTTCTTGTAATTTAAAAAGCCGATTCCTTGCTTTGTTGCATCTAATTTACATAAACATAACATTGACATGATTAATATTTTTGACTGACTAGGTGGGAGTGCTGAATCAATAGGTATCCTATAAAAATGGTTATCATTTTATATTCATTTTTAAAGGATTTAAAGTTGAAAAAACATGTGCCATTAATAACGTTTATGGCTTTAAGGGCAATGTTCCATTGGTCTTCTTCATAGAATATTTTAATCATTTTTTTTTATGTCTCATAGGTTAAAGCTACATGGATTCAGTTTATTTTTAACCTAAAATTTTAATAGATTTCCAAGTGCCTTTTTTTGTTAAAGAGTTAAATGTGCTAGTCAAATTATATTGAAAAGTTTCAGATACCTGATTTTGCATTTTTAATACATGTATAATTTTGTATTCATTTTTTATGACATTGTGATTCAAGCAGATAGCGGTTACATAACATAAATCTTTACTCAGTTTACTCTTTAAACACAAAAGAGTGTATACATGTCTTTTCAGATGAGGGACTAGTTGTCTCCCTTGTTCAGAGTATTCTTTCTTTATTGAAATCACTGATACTACTTGTCGTCATGGCGTTCCAGTCATTAGGTGAAGCGTTGCATTGTTATGCTAGTTGGTTTTTAGCTGCTAGATGGTTTTTGCTAGTACTTATATCAAACAAAACGTGTGTAACATGTAATACTGAATGCTTGTTATTTGTTGATTGACTAGTCTGTTTTTAAGATCCTTTGTTGTTGAATTGGAACTGAGAAAGGTGCTTAAATTATTTGTTAACGAGTTCGTTTTCCTTCTGAAGGCTTTTTTACTAGCATTTTAATGTTTGTTCTTCCCCCCCAAAAAAAAAATATATATATATATAAAAACAAAGCTGAAATATGTATATGATGCAAATATATATTTACTGCAAAATTCCCCATTGTGCTATTTCTCGTTCCAGCCAGTGCACCACTACTGGTATATCAAAGGCTGTGGTATGTACTACCCTGTCTATGGGATGGTGCATATAAAAGATCCCTTGCTGCTAATCGAAAAGAGTAGCCCATGAAGTGGCGACAGCGGGTTTCCTCTCTCAATATCTGTATGGTCCTTAACCATATGTCTGATGCCATATAACTGTAAATAAAATGTGTTGAGTGCGTCGTTAAATAAAACATTTCTTTCTTTTTACTGAAAAATTTGAAACATTTCAAGCGTTTGGGTTACTTGCTTAATGCCTTGCTTAATTCCTTGTCAAATGTCACTTACACTGGTTATAATTATATTAAATTATTGTATGGTTGAGATTTGCCACACAAGTTACGTTAATGGCTTTCTTAATCTGTCCCATTGGGCTATTTCTAGTTCAAGCCAGTGCACCACACCTTGTATATCAACGGCTGTGGTATGTACTATCCTGTCTGGGATGGTGCATATAAAAGATCCTTTGCTGCCAATCGAAAAGAGTAGCCCATGAAGTGGTGACAGCAGGTTTCCTCTTAATATTTGTGTGGTCCTTAACCATATATCCGACGCCATATAACCATAAATAAAATGTGTTGATTGTGTCATTAAATAAAACATTTCCCTCCTTCTTAATCTGACTGAAATCAAATCTTGTAAGTTAAGTGACCTTTTATTCAGATAATCATAACAAGGCTTGCAAAAATTTACCAGCAACTTGAAGAATTCGGATTACTTCTCACAATGGCTTACATGTGTATGTTAAAATGTAACAGTGATCAATATGGAAATAATGATATGCTCATGCCAATCACTCCTATTTCCCCATTATGTACTTTAGATCATTATTTACATGCAAAATAAAAGTTTTAAAAATGTTTTGTTTGACACCATTAAGGCACATCTTAATTATCTGCTATTGGATATCAAACATTTTATCATTCTGATAAAACATTTTATCATTCTGATATGTAGTTTTAGAAGCAACCGACTACATTTTTCTATTGGCAGCAAAAGGGGTCTTTTGTGTGTACTTTCTCACAGACGGAATAGCACATACCACAGCCTTTTTATATACCAAACATGGGACAGTGGTCGGGATTAGAAAAAATTAAACGAAATGGGTGCACATAAAAGATGATGCATAAAAGAAATGAAAATTCTTTGTTTACAGCATTTTTGTCAAGCACATGAGTAGCATGTTAAAGGTGAAATGTTTGGTTGATACTATTCACAGACAAAAGGTCACCCGGACAATAAATGTGAAACCCTTATAATGATGATGTATACGGGATAACTTCCAATATGGGGTTTACTTAATGAATTGTTTGCTAGTTGAAATACTATGTTTAGCAAAAAATAACATGTTTGTTTTCTTCTTCATATTCCTCTCCTAACTTGACTGCAGCCCAGTTCGTTGTCCTCTGTAGTTGATAGCAGTTTTCATTAGAAATGTGTTTTAGTTAGTAATATCATATTGAGATGTTAGGGCTTTATTTTTTAGATTGTTCAATACATGTAGACACTCTACAGCCACTGAATATTTTATAAATTCTGTATAACATGTTGAGTGCATAATTGGCACCTATACTGTAGCATCTACAGTATTTTATTTTGGAAGAATTGGACTTGTGCTTACAAAGCGTTTTGAGAATGGTCTCTTAGTTCTGTCCCATGCTAGTTTTAATTTAGTAACCTTGTCTGGGAATGGTAGTGCAAGAAGTATGTATTGTCAAGTAAAGGATCTCTTTTGGAGTGGCTGTCCTCCTGTACACGAGGCACTAACTAGAGATTCACGGAATCAACCACTATTTACCAAATGCCCATTCGACTGCATTAATTGTATAGAGATATGGTCTTGATTGCAGATGGTAGTTTTGTTATTCAGATTCAAAACTGGATTCACGGTTCTAACTGTTAGTATTTTGTATAACATAGGGGTTTAAATATGAGGGTTATAAGAGTCCTGAGCCAACAAACAAACTGAAAAGTGTATAATGCAAGAGGATTAGTCTCTGCTTCCTTTCATGGGCTGAAGAATGAGCAGGATCTTGCTAATTAGAAAGATAATGATGATTAATTCCGCTATGATGTTAACACATTTGTCAGTGTAGCTTTTCTAATAACAATTTGTTCTGCATCCTTCCATCTGTATCTGTCAACTTATGCTTTGTTTAACCATATGTCTGATGTCATATAGCCATATATAAAATGTGTTGAGTGCATCATTAAATAAAATATTTCTTTCTTTTTTACTTATGCCTTGAAGTCTATCTTCTCCTACAGTTTTGACTTGATTGTTCTTAAACTTGGTACAATGATCCTCTGAGTCACTCTCCCGAAATTTAGATTTTCTGTATTTTTATTAAATTAAAAAATAATAATAAATTGAAAATGTGAAAGTTTTTCTCCTAGAGTTTCGCTTGGATAGTTCTGAAACTTGATACTATGATTCTCTTAGGTAATCTCCAGAAAGGTATTTTGGAAATTGTGAAATTGTAAATTTGTATTCCTGTAGGTATCCATGGAATATTAGTTTAGAAACTTACAAACTACAAACAAGCTCCAAACTTACATGTTCTCAATATTTCTGTTTGACTTCTAATACCTATGAATAAAGCAATACACATTAAACATTAATTCATTCCTTTAATCTGGCATGTGCCTCCCTGTGTAGTTACATATATATTAAGATTTCACCGTCTTTGTGAGTGCCATTTTTAGTTTAGTTGGTTTGTTTGTTTAAAGTTGAGTGTTCAGCTAGTTTATTTATTATGAAGGCCTTTCACCAGTTCATTAGTTTACACTAAAATCTGGTGAACTTTGTAGTATATTTGCATCATATATACTTTTTTGGGCTTTGGTTTTTACATTTAATAGGTATTCATAGCATTTTGTTGGAATAAAATCATTTGTTTTTGTTGTTTTTCTGCCATACAAGATTTAAAAAAAAAAAAACCCCACCCAAATCCACCTTGATAAACATGTAGTTTAACATAGAGATGGAAATTTTTAGGACATACAGATGATGATAATGAGGTGAATGGTGGAAGTTTCAGTATTTCCCTTTTGGCGTGATGAAGCCCAGTGGTAAAGTGCCCACTCGATGCATGGTCAGTCTGGGATCGATTATTATCTAGCATTAGGTCTATTTCCAACCAAATATTTCATGACCTTTGGCCAAATAGTCTGCTGATAGCAGTGATGGTGACAGCTACAACTTCTGTGTTCATTAGCTCCAAGAAAGAAAGAAATGTTTTATTTAACGACACACACATTTTTATTTATGGTTATATGACGTCAGACATATGGTTAAGGACCACACAGATTTTGAGAGGAAACCCGCTGTCGCCACTACATGGGCTACTCTTTCCGATTAGCAGCAAGGGATCTTTTATTTGTGCTTCCCACAGGCAGGATAGCACAAACCATGGCCTTTGTTGAACCAGTTATGGATCACTGGTCGGTGCAAGTGGTTTACACCTACCCATTGAGCCTTGCGGAGCACTCACTCAGGGTTTGGAGTCAGTATCTGGATTAAAAATCCCATGCCTCAACTGGGATCCGAACCCAGTACCTACCAGCCTGTAGACCGATGGCCTAACCACTACGCCACCGAGGCCGGCCATTAGCTTCAAAGTCAAAAGGGTGGGATTTAGCTCAGTCGATTGAGTGCTCGCTTGAGGTGCTGGCGTCGCAGGATTGAACCACCTCAGTGTGGATCCATTCAACTGATAGGGGTTTTTCTCATTCCAACCAGTGCACCACAACTGGTGAAAGGCTGTGGTATGTGCTTTCCTGTCTGTAGGAAAGTGCTTGTAAAAGATCCCTTGTTTTAAGAAAATGTTGCGGGTTTCCTCTATTGACTGTGAGTCAGAATTACCAAATGTTTGACATCCAATAGCCGATGATTAATATATTAATGTGCTCTAGTGGTGCCGTTAAACAAAACAAACTTTACTTTTTTTCCAAAGTCTTACGTTTCACAATTAGCTTCATTTCTCACAAACGATTAACGAAACTTGGTTTATAGTTGCATATAGGAATATTCATGTAAATACATGTTTTAAAAATAATAAGTTTATTGAGTGTTTTTCAATTTAAAAAAAAAACTATAGTCCTATACTAAGGAATTTACTACAAGTTTCTGAGTTGATTGTTTTGTAAATTGCACACAAAAATTATACTTTTTGTTTATTTCCAAAACACTTTTACTTTTCTTTTTACATCAAACTAAAATGAAATTATTTACAAAAAAAAACATTATTTCTTTCTAAACAAAATCAATTAATAGCATGCGAGACATATAATTCTATGGAATTCTTGTTATAAATATCATAATTTATTAACCTCTGTAGTATCCTGTTTGTGGGATGGTGCATATAAAACATCCCTTGCTGCTAATCAAAAAGAGTAACCCACGAAGTGGCGACAGCGGGTTTCCTCTCTCAATATCTGTGTGGTCCTTAACCACATGTCCGACGCCATGTAACCGTAAATAAAATGTATTGAGTGCATCATTAAATAAAACATTTCCTTCCTTCCTTCCTTCCATCCCTAACTATAAATATGTTTAACAGTTTTAAACAGGTGACTTGGGTTATCATCTTCATTTTACTCCAGTGCTTGTGACAGACACTGATTCAAATTTAATTGCTTTTTCCTTTTTGTTTTTGGTTCTTTTTATCATGGCCAATAAAACTGGTATCAAGTTCACGATGCTGAATGTCATAAACTAACTCACTTCATCGGTGTTCTGTCTATTGATCATTAATCAAATGACAAAACACCAAGACTCGCACTGGAAACCATTTGTTTGACATCAACAGTGATGGATTAAACTACAACAGCTAGTGTATCTTTAGCTCATCCAGCCTTGGACCTTCTGTAAACACAGCTTGCCATGTGTTCTCGAGCCGGCGGCGTTGTACCTGCGAGTGGACAGGTGTTGGTTTACCTATAATCGTTGACAGCTTATCGAATTGTGACACTGTCACTAGTGCACCGTTTTATGTGTCGAGTTGGCTGTGTGGGAATGGACATATGTTGGTCATTCTACTGTCATAAACTGAATGACATTCCCACCGTTTTGTGGCATCTCATTTCACAAAAGCAGTCAAGGTAATGTTGTCTTCAGGTATGATAATTTTATTTCTGGTAATAGACAGCTATCTAGTAAGAAAGTAATAGTCATGGTAATGTTGTCTTCAGGTATGATAATTTTATTTCTGATAATAGACAGCTATCTAGTAAGAAAGTAATAGTCATGGTAATGTTGTCTTAGCTATCTAGTAAGAAAGTAATAGTCATGGTAATGTTGTCTTAGCTATCTAGTAAGAAAGTAATAGTCATGGTAATGTTGTCTTCAGCTATATAGTAAGAAAGTAATAGTCAAGGTAATGTTGTCTTCAGCTATCTAGTAAGAAAGTAATAGTCATGGTAATGTTGTCTTCAGCTATATAGTAAGAAAGTAATAGTAATGTTGTCTTCAGGTATAATAGTCATAATGTTGTCTTCAGCTTATAGTAAGAAAGTAATAGTAATGTTGTCTTCAGGTAATAGACCGCCGCTATCTAGTAAGAAAGTAATAGTCATGGTAATGTTGTTTTCATTTATGATAATTTTGCTTCTGGCTATCTAGTAAGAATGTAATAGTGCACTGTACACCTAGGTCAGTATGATATGGTATATTTTATAATAATGTATAACAGTATGTTGTCTCACCAACATAAGTGGGAAGTTAAAAGATTGTTATAATTGGCATTGGCATTAGCAGTATAGTGTCCTTTTTTGACTGAAAGCCAGGTTTATATTTTTGGAAGCATAACATGACAGTGATTTTGTGAAGTGTTAAATGAAAGATGCATCATGGTGGTATTTTTATGGAATTAATAATGAAGTAGAATTATTGTTTGAAGAATTATTATGAAGTGATTGGCACCGCATTATTTCATTTACTTCAATGTCATTTATCACTTATGGGACTGGCAAACCATTTCATGTTTTTATACTGTCATACTTAGTTCATTAAACATCTGTTTATTCCCTCACAATGGTGGGTTTTTTGTGATAATATATAATTAAGGTTCAAGCATGCTGTTATGGACACCTCAGCTCTCTGGGTTGTCTGTCCATAATTGTTTTTAATCTCAGCTGTTGATTGACTGGACTAGAGCAATAAATGTTGTTCTTAAGATCTGTATACACTTAAACATTCTATACTGCATTTTCTCTCTATCTCTCTTTCTCTCTTTTTTTTCTCTCTTTCTCTCTTTCTCTCACACACACACACACACACACACACACACACACATACACACACACCTTCTCTCTTTCTCTCCCAAATGTCAAAATAACCATATATGGTAAGCATCAAGCAGCCATTATTTATTTAAAATGACATGTAGTATCTTACCTAATTAATGTAATGTTTTGTAAATTGGACATCTTTCATGACTGGAGGCATATGTTTTTATGTGCTTGTTTTGCTGACATGGCTGCAGACATTCATTTGGTGGGTGTGCCCATCTGTCAAGACTATTAATTGGTGGGTGTGCACATCTGTCATAATCACAGACTGTTATTTGGTGGGTGTCCACATCTGTCATAATCATAGACTGTTATTTGGTGGATGTGCACATCTGTCATAATCACAGACTGTTATTTGGTGGATGTGCACATCTGTCATCATCACAGACTGTTGTGTGGTGGGTGTGCACATCTGTCATAATCACAGACTGTTATTGGTGGGTGTGCATATCTGCAATGATCACAGACTGTTGTTTGGTGAGTGTGCACATATGCAATAATCACAGACTGTTGTTTGGTATTTGTGTTTAACTTGAAACCATTATTTAGTGGGTGTGTGCATCTGTCATTGCTAGAGGCTGTTGTTTGGTGGGTGGGATCATTTGTCAATGTCATGGTTAGATGCTTATTTTTCTGGGTGTTTATATCTATCTTGGCTAGACGCCAATATTTCGTGGGTGTGCAGATCTGGCATAACCAGGTACCATTGTTTTGTGAGTATATTCATTATGTCTTTGTCAGAGACCATTATTTGTTGGGTGTGCACGTCGGTACTATTGTTTGTTGGGTATGCACATCAGTCTGTGCCAAACATCATTGTTTGTTGGGTGTGCACGTCCGTGCCAAACACCAGTGTTTGTTGGCTGGGCACATCGGTCTGTGCCAAACACCATTATTTGTTGGGTGTGCACATCAGTCGATGTCAAACACCATTGTTTGTTGGGTGTGTACATCAGTTGGTGCCAAACACCATTGTTTGTTTGGTGTGCACATCAGTCGATGTCATACACCATTGTTTGTTGGGTGTGTGCATCAGTTGATGCCAAACACCATTGTTTGTTCGGTGTGTGCAAATCAGTTGGTGCCACACACCATTGTTTGTTGTGTGTGCAAATCAGTTGGTGCCAAACACCATTGTTTGTTGGGTATGTGCAAATCAGTTGGTGCCAAACACCATTGTTTGTTGGGTATGTGCAAATCAGTTAGTGCCAAACACCATTGTTTGTTGGGTATGTGCATCAGTCGATACCAAACACCATTGTTTGGTGGACATCTAGATCTTGTTTATTGCAAGATCATCAGATGGTACATGTACAAATACAGTTATTTGTAGCAAACTATGACAGTTTCAGTTTCACCTGCTCTGCAGTATTATCTCACTGTGTCATATCACCTATGTCTATATCATATAATGTAATGGGGTAGTAGTAGAAGTATTTTCTTTGTCATGGCATGCTAACAATTTGGTAGACAGTTTCTGTTTAGCAGAATTTGGTAGATATGTTTTTTTAAGCTGTTATTGGTAACATTTTACACAATATCATCTTATGTATATGGTTAAAAGATATGTCTACTTGTATTGTTTCTAAATGTTTATTTTATTATATTAACATTTACTAGAGCATTTTCCAAAGCAAAGTTGAAAGTACGCATGCAAGACACAAAATGGGCAATTGACAAAGTATTTTCTATTTATGTGAGAATGAAGACCCCCAAAATAAAATAAAAAAACATTTAAAACCCTCTGTACACACAGAATGTCACCATGTAGTGCATCAAACAGAAGTGTAATATATTACTCTTTTGGGGTTTGGCATGAACAGGGTTTTTTTTTTTTGGGGGGGGGGGTTTGTTTAATAGCACCACTAGAGCACATTGATTCATTAATCATCGGCTATTGGATGTCAGACATTTGGTAATTCTGACATATAGTCATCAGAGGAAACCTACTACATTTTTTCATTAACAGCAAGGAATCTTTTATATGCACTGTCTTACAGACAGGAAAGCACATACCATGGCCTTTGACCAGTTGTGATGCACTGATTGGAATGAGGAAAAAAACAATTATTTGAATGCATCCACTGAGGTGGTTCGATCCTGCAATGCAAGTACCTCAGGCAAGCACTCACTTTAAAGAATCACAACAATAATTTGTTTGACAAAACTTGACATTTTATCTGTATACTGTGGACTTCTTCAGTTTAACAAGGAATACCTGTTTCAGTATTCTCTTCAGCCTATGTTTAATGTATTGTGTTTCTTAACATCCATGAGACTAGTCTGTCATAGAAATGTAAAGGTACCTTGATAAAGAGTCACCAACCAGCAATGGCATCATCTCTAGTCGTAGCTCACCGGTCTCGGTGGCGTCGTGGTAGGCCATCGGTCTACAGGCTGGTAGGTACTGGGTTGGGATCCCAGTCGAGGCATGGGATTTTTAATCCAGATACCGACTCCAAACCCTGAGTGAGTGCTCCGCAAGGCTCAATGGGTAGGTGTAAACCACTTGCACCGACTAGTGATCCATAACTGATTCAACAAAGGCAATGGTTTGTGCTATCCTGCCTGTGGGAAGCGCAAATAAAAGATCCCTTGCTGCTAATCGGAAGAGTAGCCCATGTAGTGGCAACAGCGGGTTTCCTCTCAAAATCTGTATGGTCCCTAACCATATGTCTGACGCCATATAACCGTAAATAAAATGTGTTGAGTGCGTCATTAAATAAAACATTTCTTTCTTTCTTAGTCGTAGCTCAAGTTTGGTTATGTAAGAAGGAATAGTCTCCATTTCAGCTGGCTGATGTTTACATTTATTCACCATATATCAAAAGAAATTTTAATATTTTTACTTCTGTGCCATCATTTTATTTCTGTTTTATTAATTGTAAAAATCTGGTGCATTTTTGTCTCACATTTATCAACATATCAACTAAATGTAATGCAAAATGGGTTAGTGGGCATGGCTTAATGTTATTCATTCACAGAGAAAGGCTTGCAACAAAGTAAACACTGTTTAATTAATCAGATTGCTGTAAAATGTATTGATGGAAATTCTTTGTCATAATTCTAGGGTAGTTTTTGTATACATGTAAAGATTTCTTTTCAGTAACTTTAGATTTCTAGTTTGTAATAATTTGGAGAAAACCGAAATTATGTAAACTTGTTTTTCCCCCTAAACAATTCTTGAACTGGAGTTCGACTTCATTATTTCATCACATTTAACTTAAATATTGTCAAATAATTAATATCGGGTTTCTTTATTTTTTTCAGGCCGCAGTCTAAATGTGAAGAAGAATGATGGCATCAAAGAATCCACAGACAGCAGTACAATTGAGGATGAAGACACCAAAAGTAAGTTTCCCTTCTTAGATTTAAGCAGATATCGGCAGGTGGGGGTCAGTTTATCCCATTTGTCGTTCATCCACTTCAAGTAAAAGTGATATTGATACAAAATGGGGGGAAAAGAAAAAGACATTTATTAGAAGACATTTACATGTAGTTTTGTGGATTAATTTCAACACCAAATAAAAAGAGAATGTTGTAAAGTTGGGTGGAAGCGCCAAGGAAGCTGCCTCAGCATTGTGGTGAGGAAAGTTGTCCTTGAACATGAAGATCATGTCTGTGAATACACCAGACCCCTGTGATGACCCCTGTGATTTAGACTCATCTATTGGCCAGCAATTTCTGTAGCTTGTTGAGCGGAAACACCTGATACACACTTAGTTTCACAAGTTTGATACCAGGCTTGTAATGTGTGTTTTTTTAAAAGACAACTCAAGCACATTGTTTAATCAGCAGCTATTTCATGTCTTTAATAAAAATGATAATTATGACATTTAGTCTGGAGAATGAGAAAAGCAACCTACTTCTTCAACATGGCTATTATGGATTAGCATTCAAGATGTCCTTTTCATACACTTAACCGCACACAAATAACACATACTACAGTTTATATGAATTTGACCAGATTTTAACAAAGAGATGTCATCAAGTTTCACACAAGTAGGTAAAAACAGTACTGGAGTCAGTGTTTGCTAGATATCTGTTCTGAAATTTGAATACCTTGCTAAGTGCTATCTGGATTGCAGACAGAATTCTATTTTGGTGGCATCAGTAGCTTCAAGGATAAATGGGACAAATGCATTGAGGTTAAAGATGATTATATTGATAGGTAATGTACAAGGATAAATGGGACAAATGCATTGAGGTTAAAGATGATTATATTGATAGGTAATGTACAAGGATAAATGGGACAAATGCATTGAGGTTAAAGATGATTATATTGATAGGTAATGTACAAGGATAAATGGGACAAATGCATTGAAGTTAAAGATGATTATATTGATAGGTAATGTACAAGGATAAATGGGACAAATGCATTGAAGTTAAAGATGATTATATTGATAGGTAATGTACAAGGATAAATGGGACAAATGCATTGAAGTTAAAGATGATTATATTGATAGGTAATGTACAAGTGTTTTGTTCTGACACTCAGTAACTAGTTCTGCAAACTTTTTGACTGCCCCTCATATTTCTAAAAGGTACTTCCCTGGACTGTTTAGAAGAAGTTTGTTTGTCCTGTTTGACAACACCACTAGAGCACATTGATTTATTAATCATCAGCTATTGGATGTAAAACATTTGGTAATTTTGACCTGTAGTCTTAGATAAGAAACCTGTTACATTTATTCATTAATAAAAGGGATCTTTTATATGCATCATCTGGATTGTTTAGAATACAGTTTGACATGCTACAAATATCAGGATGGCCAGACATATTAGATTTGTCAAAATTGATAAATTAAGCAACAAATTCAGTAATATGCAATAAAACAGTGGAAAAACAAAACATTTTACATCACCTAATGACTGTTCAATACTTTTAAAACAAATGTAAATGTAAATTTAATGCATGGTCAGAAATACACATACATTAGTAAGGCAAAAGCATACTTTATTTCCTAATAGCTGATTATTAACAATGTGCTGTGGAGTTGTCAAACACTGCTTACCTCTGATAAATATAACATAAAAATCCAGTCACCAAAATGATACCACAGATTGCAGTGGAAATTGTTATTTATATATTATAGAAATACCTTTTTATAACAGCTATAGTAAATGTGCATATGTCATATGAATGACTTCTATATTACAAAATTTACAAGATAAATACCAACTCACGAAATTAATAAGCAATAAATGAATGAGAAATTATTAAACAAATGCAAAATTGCTAAATTAATGCAAATTATTAAACCAATGTAAAATTGCTAAATTAATGCAAATTATTAAACAAATGCAAAATTGCTAAATTAATGCAAATTATTAAACAAATGCAAAATTATGACATGAATGTAAAGTGGAACAATGCATAACAAAGCCAGTGAAGAAGATGTTGATTGACTTTGTTTTGAATGTTTGCGTTGATCATGACACACTGAAATATAGTCTTAACAGTGTACTATTAAAGTCAATTTATAGAAATGCGTCTCGGCACTTCTTGGTCAGTGTCATGACATACCAATGCACTGCAAGCACAGTGATAGAGAAATTCTATCTGTCAGTGATGGCAGTGACTCATCATTGCAAGTCTTAATGAGAAATCTGAGATTCTGCCAATGTTTTATGACATTACCGGTACTGGATATTCTGTACAACTAATTCATATTCTTGGGGTTTTTTTTAGCCTGATTTTCCTTCAGGATTAAAAATGTTTAAGAAATTATTGTTTTAAAAAAAAATACCCACACACATCAGAATGAAAGCTAAGAAGTGATTGATTACTTGTTACTAGTGTCAGCATTATGGAACCTTAAAAAAAATTAATTGTACTTGCAGCTGTTTGGTTTGTTTATTCAGTCATTCCTAAGAGCAGTTTATGAAGAAGCTTGACCTAAAAAAAACCTAATCTTGGTTAAATTGGTCCAAGTAGTTTTATTATGACAACTCATGTTTTTCCATTTCAGCTAGTACACAAGTACTCTGGTATATTATAGGCCTGTATATTTTTATAGTGAAAACATTATTATAGATGATTTTCCTCAGTTCTATAGCATGTTACAAATGCGGTGTAAACACACAATGGCTACAGAGGAAATATTAAGCTGGCATATCGTTAAATAAAATTTCCTTCTATTTTCAAAACTGAAAATGAAAGCTTGACATAAATTTCTAAGTCAATATCAATTTTTTTTATATGGAAGTACCTAATTATTTCAGCAATTGACCAAAATTGAATTGTTTTAGTCAGCTAAAAGCTTCTTTTTCAGTATATATATATACTGAGACACTTTAAAAATGCAACATGCAATTTGAAGAAACTAACAAATGCATAATCTGTGTTGTATCACACTGCCTGTGGAATCTGACATCCAAATGATGAAGGTTCAATATCACCAAGTGGGTAGGAACCTCACTCATAACAGTTGGTACTTGGCGAGCAATCCATGACAAATGCCTGGGAAATATTCGTTCAGCCTTCACAACTGTTTATAACATCAACCTGAACCTTGTGGAAAAACTCAGATATTCACCAATATGGATTAAAATACAACACTTGCTATTCATTGGATATCATTTTTGTCTGGCCTTTATGAAGTAAAAAGGCGATATTCACCAATATGGATTAAAATACAATACTTGCTATTCATTGGATATCATTTTTGTCTGGCCTTTATGAAGTAAAAAGGCGATATTCACCAATATGGATTAAAATACAATACTTGCTATTCATTGGATATCATTTTTGTCTGGCCTTTATGAAGTAAAAAGGCGATATTCACCAATATGGATTAAAATACAATACTTGCTATTCATTGGATATCATTTTTGTCTGGCCTTTATGAAGTAAAAAGGCGATATTCACCAATATGGATTAAAATACAATACTTGCTATTCATTGGATATCATTTTTGTCTGGCCTTTATGAAGTAAAAAGGCGATATATAGGTATTATTTTTTTGACAGTGATGATGGTGGCGGCGACAGTATCAACTTTAGCATTAAAGTTTAATGTTAAAGTTTTGCATTTAGATCAGTTTCTTACAGACTCTTTTTAAGTCCTAAATCAGTGAAAGTTGCAACTATGGATATTCATAACAGTGCAATGAAAACTTAATTCTACAGACTTCTTGTTATGAAATAAGCTAACTTTCCCTGTATCGGACAGAAGGAAAGTGAGGTCGTATGTACGGAAACTTGCAAGTTTTGTAAAAATGATATCTAATGAAAATTAGTGTAGTATTTTATTCATTATCCACCTTCAAAGAATGTAATATTTATTTGAAAATCTGTAAATTCCAGCAGTTTGAGGTATACAAGTATTTTGAACTGAGGCGTATGATATCAGAAGCCTCTGCTCTACAGATAAACTCAGTGTTGCTACTTTGTAAAGTACAGTGAAACCTATCAACATCAGACCCTCTTTAAACCGGAATTCCCTCATAACCGGACATTTTACAGAGTGCTTTTTTAAAAACCAGGACAGAACTTAACCTCTCTAAACCAGATCCCTATCAAAACCGGACATTTGTCTTGGTCCCAAGGGTGTCCGGTTTAGAGGGTGTTTCACTGTAGATTGTTGTACTAATGTAAGAGTGATAACACACATCTCAACTAGTAGGTCTATTAATATTTACTTTGTCAGTCTATAAACCAAACAATATTGAAGATGTAAATTATTAATTTAGTGAATGTTTTTCTTCTTTGGAACAGGTAAGTAACAGTGTTCACTGCACATATCCAAACAATAAAAATTAATAATAAGTGGGTAAATACAAAATGATTGCACTTTCTGCCAGTTTGGAGCAGGCAAGACATTGGAACTACAAATTCACAACTGGTTTGTCCACATTGTGTGGATGTGAAATGAAGAACTTTTGTTTGACATGTATATGTGACACTAGTAATGCATATGATAAATTTATGACACCGTTTAAAGTTCACCAGGTGGGTAATAAATGATGCTATGACGTAATCCATGATTATGTTATGTGCCTATGTTATGGAAGTTCAGGATTTGGTGTTTGGGGTGGGAATGGGAATTTGGTTCTCACACTATCCACATAAATGAAAACAATGCAAATCCAGTTTTAATTTCCAGTGTCTTTAGTCTCTTTTTTTAAAAAAAACCCAAGCATTTAATCCAACATCCAATGTTTAGGTAACATCTGTTGGAAAAAAATATGTATTTGTTCCCATAGCCAGATAGCAGTCATTATTTTTTAGTGTTCACTTGTTTATCTATTTAAGAATTGATTAGTCACTTGTGCCCCCCCCCCCCCCCCCCCCCCCCCCCCCCCCAAAAAAAAAAATATATAAAAATAAATAATAATAATAATAATAAAAGGAAAGAAAAAGATTCTTGTAGGTTCCCATAACAAAAATATTTGTGGGAATCCAAATAGATTCCAGTAGAATTTGACAAGTAATGTGGCCTGAAGTTATTGACAGAAAAGAATGTAGGAAATGGAAACACATGAAACAGACAATTTTGTGTGAGTGTACATGTATGTATGTATGTATGTATGTATGTATGTATGTATATATATGTATGTATATATATGTATGTATGGAGTAACTCCTGCATGATGGGCAAGTAAAACGGAAGCTGCTGTTCTACGCTTTCTTTCATCATTGGTTCCTCTCTGCTGTGCTTCTGTTGTCTATACTGTGATGACTTGGTTCCATTCCAGAGTTGTGTTTATTTGTTTGGCCTGTTCTTTATGATATTATATGTTTTTATTCTGTCCTCTCCTTTCTTGTGTCATTCAGGCAAACCAGAGCTTGAGAGTGAGTATAGTGTTATTTGCAGTGATGTCCCTTTGATTGGGTAGAATTATCATTTGTTCTCCTGCTATGCAGTCCCCCCCACCCAGTAGTCATTTTACCCTCTCTTTTTGTTTGCTTAACTACCTACAGTATGAAAGGTTTGTGCACGGTAGCTTACCAATCAAGAGTTATTGCATGGTTGCTTAACATTTTGTTTGTTGATCATTTTCTGCATGCATTGCAAAAGATTGGTTTGTTTATTTGCTTAAGCAAATTGTTTGTTTATTTTTTGTTGTTTTTTAGAACAATTTCCCCATGTGAAAAATTTTAATTTTTTAGTAAATGTATTCCTGAAAATCAGTTGTATGTAAATTTGTAACTGGAATGCAGTAAGCAAGCCTTGCATAGTGTATGTGTACAAATGTAGGTAGATATCTTTAAACCAAGTTTTAAGTGGGTTTTTTTGTCCACTGTAGTAGCTCCTATGGCTGCAAGCAAAGCTTATAATGACTATCTTGTATAACGATATAGAATTAAAATAAATCTGATGTCGAGTAAACTGTAAAAAATCTCATTTATGTATCATGAGCTAATACAACCAACAATCTCAAATTGTTTGCTTTGTCAGTATACTTATCTCCCTTGTCAAGTCTGTGCACATGCAATATAGAGGGAGACACCGGCACTGCCTTTTCCAGGTACTGCACACATCATGACCATACACCATGGTTGTCTTAGCTCTGAGAATCATGAAGTGAAAAATAAACAAAAATTGAATTTAGTTTAATTTAAAATTAATTTTGCAATCCTGTATCAATTGCACATTATCCTTTCTAAATGTATGTAAAATATAATTAACTATTATATTGTTAACAGTTAACTGCAAAGTGCAGAATGAAATATTAACAAATGTTTTTTAAACATTATACTGTTATGATTTAACTATATCCAAAAACAACATAATACAACAGTGGATCTTGGTATCGTTAAAGGTCATTTCTAAATTAAATTCTGTATACAAATAGCGTTTTCCCGGACTTCAACTGTTACTCAGCGGACGATACAGCGGCAAGAAACATTCGGAAAACATGAGCTGAGTAAGCAGTTTTCATAGCTTTGTTTGTATTGTAATTCCACCTTTGTTGGCAGCCTCATCCAAGTCACGTAGTAAAGCAGTCAGTGATAGAGTTCAGTATCTGTTTTGTATGAGTTTATAGAATCCCCTAGTTTGTTGTAGCACTGTTTATGTGGAATCTTGTCCACATATGTGTTAGACACATGTGTGGTTAGCACATCATTGTGTTATTTTACATTTCAGGGAGGGATCTAGCTCAGTCGGTAGAGTGATCATCTCAGATGCTTGGCTTGTAAAATTGAAGTCCCTTGTTGGACCAGTTTTCTGATTGATTTTTGCCATCGCAATTGGTGCCCATGACGTACATGTGTATATATCAAAGGCCATGGCATCTACTATCTTGCCATGGGGAAAATAATTATAAAAGATCCCTTACGCCATCATATTTTGTTAGGCAAAATATTTACTTCTGCAGAATTGTAGAAAAAGGAAAGGATGGTGGTGTTTTTGGACCAGTTTTCTGATTGATTTTTTGCCATCACAGTTGGTGCCCATGACGTACATGTGTATATATCAAAGGCCATGGCATCTGCTGTTTTGCCAGGGGGGAAATAATTATAAAAGATCCCTTTGCTGCTAATAGAAAAATGTTTCTTCTAAGACTAATCAGATTGATAATGTACAATAGTTGATGATTAATAAATCAATGTGTTCTACTGGTGTCATTAAACAAGGAACTTTAACTTTATTTAAACTTCTATTGCCATAAATAATAACAAAAATAATGTCAACTTCTTGTAACTCTTGGTCACTTCATTGTCTAGCACTGAGACCTTCTTCATCAACACTGGACGAAATACTTTAATATAAAAATGTTAATACTGTTCTTTTATGATACTTTTTTTGCAGTATGTAATGTACTGTTATATTTAGGTAGGCTATTCTGAAAACAAATATCTGGTATATTTAGGGTTTTAGTTAGAGTATAAAAATGAGAATATTAAATGAAACTATATATATATATATAAGAATCCATAAAATATAATAAAATCTTCTTCGTCTATCCATTCGGTATATAAACTATTTTACATGAACAGAAAAAGATGCTTTAAAAGTAACAATTTTAGTATAAATAAACTATACTATCATATTTGCCATGTTTGTTTCATGTTAAATTGATTAATTTTATTAGACAGGTTTTAATAACAAAATATCTATCTAAAACTGGTGACTACAGACATAACAATAGTTATTTCCCCTTGCTTAGCATACTCATGTGATAGCTTATGAACGATACAAAAATATGTTACTTTTCTAATGGCAATGGCGTAAACTTTTATATTTAGCCCTAACGTTTAGCATTTAGGTCTATTTCTCACTAACTATGGCCTAGATCATTGAAACTTGTAGCCTATAGTTTTTATCTTTGAATTTTCATCTATTGTTTAAACATTATTTTTTAAGAATAGATTAATCCTGAATGTTAAATCACAAGTCATTTGTTTTATTTATGCCATCATTTTTTGTTAGGCAGAATATTTAATTCTGCAGAATTGTAGAAAAAGGGAGGGAGGGTGATGTTTTTGAACTCAGATATTGAATAGTTGCAGTTCATATCAACTTGAGAGATGAAAGTCTTTTGGAATTTCTCTCTTAATGCTACCTGAAAACTCTTCCAAGGCCCGTGCTCATAAACGTGTGTCTAGTGTCACATGCATGTCATTTGTATGGAAATTGCAGATGGTGAAAGATAAAGAATTAAAAAATTTGTAACTTACATATTGTTTTAAAAGATCATAGAATGATAAACAATGATACATATTATATTATATGGATATTAAAAAACAAAGCGTTCATGTGAGGGTAAACTAAACAATATGGTTACTTTGAAAAGGTTTTATCTGGTGAATCATAACATCATTGTGGCCAGCATGAATAAAAGAAGTCACTCCCTTCCCCCATCCTCTGTATGTGCCCACCAGTTTCATTTTGTTAGCACTGCTCATCACTGTATTGTCTCCATTTGAAAGACAATGGCGTTTTTCTAAAGTCTGCTTTGTGATAAAACACATACACTTGACTGTCATTGATTTGCATTTTTATCTTATTTTCATGTGAAGACTATTTTGCTTGTCTTGCATGTCTTTCTCTAACTGCAGTGTTATTATTTCTGTGTGACAGTGCTGTGATGTCGTGTGCCGTACACGCAAATATATTCGCGAAATAAAAAAGAACATGAACATACTGATAGCACTGCAGATTCAATTACATACTAACTTATTTCCAGTTAAAGCTGTGAATAATGTTTATATATACTCAAAATACATTCATCACACTTCAACTTATGTTTGTACATATATACAGAACATAATACTGAATAACTTTAAGATATAGTATTAGTATGTGGGTCTTGCGAAACAATGTTAGGGTCATGTCATGGACCATCACAGAGTGCATCTTTGACAGTTACTATAGATGAAGCTGTCATTGAAAGAAATTTGGTAAATATATTGGTGTTTTTCATTTTATTACTGGGGGTACAGTCCCGAAATAAATTACGGTATTATTATGAAAAATTGTCACTGCAAAAGTGTTTGCATGTATGGTATTTGGTTTTCAAGGTTCCTTTTCTTCTGGCAAACCAGTTTCTGTTGCCGATGTTATAGTGGTTACTCAAGATTGTTTCATATTCTCTTGGCAAAAAACAAAACTTGGTTTTGGCCGTGTTTTGATATACAGCCTAACACTGTCATACAATACAGGGCTTGGCCAGTTGGTTGCACCATCTGAGAAGAATATCAAATTCATTTGAAAAAAAAATTAAGTTTTAAGATATCATATACATGTACTGCCATGTATAAAAATGAGCATATTCATGTCCATTTCAGTTAATCTACACTGTCCAGGCAACTTAATAAATGTCTCCTTGCAAATGTGTGATCATATGTTCATAAACAAAATGAAATTGGGTAAAAGAGAGATAATTGGTCTTTATTGTTGACTACTTATTATTATAATTAAATAAATTGTAAAAATTAATGTCAGAAAATGTTTGTGTTTCTTTGGCATTTCAGTTTATTAATATCTTAAAACAAAAAGCACCTGGACTTTGGATTATTTAGACCAATTGCATTTGGACTGTAGTTTAATCAGTATGCTCTAGTGGTTTCATTAAACAAAAAAAGCTTTAACTTTGGATTGTAGTTTATACAATGGACTTCAGTTTTATATTGAAGTAGTTTATATGTACAATAGTGTGATTTTATTCCGACAGTGGAATAGTTTACACATACACTGGATCAATTCATGTGTTTTGATAGTCATACACAAAGTGGACTAATTCTCTACAAACAATGGACGTTAACTGTAGTTTATATGATGGACTGTTATCCCAAGTACTCAGTTGTTAGAGAGCCAGACGGACATTTAGACAGTTATAATCACTCTCTACCATCAGAGAGAAATATCTGTTGAAACAGTGGAATTTCTGCCAACTGCCGAGTAGGCAGTGCTTTGTGCTGTAATACAACAATAATCCTATGTTTGATGTCAAATACCTTTACATTGATCATTCCCACATCCGCTGATAACAAATATTTCAAATATTGATCACCAGTGCACACACACTACAGGAAGAAACCCATGTTTCAGTTCAATCTGTAGCTTTGGAAGTGCCCAGCATCATGATATAACATGACATGATTGTGCACATGGTCCAGCCGATCGACTCCCAATTAAAGGAGAACTTAAGTGCAGTGGAAACTCTGCATGTTTTGGATTATTTCAGACTATTTCACATCTTGCTGATGATGTTTGGGTACTAGATTTTTCTAGATTGGATTCTGAAGTTTATTGTCCATTATTGGGCGGGACGTAGTAGTCCAGTGGTAATGTGCCCGCCTGATGCATGATAGATCTAGGATCGATCCCTGTTGGTGGGTCTAGGATCGATCCCTGTTGGTGGGTCTAGGATCGATCCCTGTTGGTGTGTCTAGGATCGATCCCTGTTGGTGTGTCTAGGATCGATCCCTGTTGGTGGGTCTAGGATCGATCCCTGTTGGTGGGTCTAGGATCGATCCCTGTTGGTGTGTCTAGGAACAATCCCTGTTGGTGTGTCTAGGATCAATCCCTGTTGGTGTGTCTAGGATCAATCCCTGTTGGTGGGTCTAGGATCAATCCCTGTTGGTGTGTTTAGGATCAATCCCTGTTGGTGAGCCCATTGGGCTTTCTCATACCAGCCAGTGTACCTGACTGGTGTATCAAAGGCCGTGGTATGTGTTATCCTGTCTGTGGGATGGTACATATAAAAGATCCCTTGCTACGAATGGAAAAATGTAGTGTGTTTCCTCTCTCAAGACTATGTCAAATTACCAAATGTTTGACATCAGTGGATGATTAATAAATCAATATCTCTAGGGCTGTTGTTAAACAAAACAAACCGTTTGTTGTCCATTATATGTATATGAGACTCTTAATCAGTTACAAGAGTTATAATGTGGTAATAGTGGACGTCTTTTCTCATTTTCTGTTACTGTATGTTAAAGACTCCTTAATGCCATTTGGTAACAAGTAATAATATGGTAACAGTAGATATATTTTCTCATTATCTGTTACTGTATGTTAAGACTTCTTATTACTATTTGGTAACAAGTAATAACATGGTAACAGTGGATATCTTCACTCATTCTCTTGGCAGTGTTTCACAACTACCCAACAATCATTAGCCTCTAAACTTTGTAACAAGATGGTATTATAATCCATTCCATACAACAACGATAAAAGATGTCTTTGTCAAAATCATTGACTTGCTTTGTATGCCAAGTTTGAAACAACAACCACATGTAGTAATAGAGACTAACTTACATTACTCCTAATCAGTTAATATTGCAAACTGACCTAGATTATGCAACCATTGTTTTTCAAGAAGCAAGGAACTTTAAAAAACTTTCTCTGTCAATGAATGTGGATGACTGCAAAGTTGTCAAAACATGAAAACTCCATGTCAGTTTTGAACACAGTTCAATCCAGAACTGTTACGAGATGCCCAAGTTTTCCTTAGGCATCTATCACATGCATAGATGGGCATCATTTCTGCAGTCTCTCATTGGTCAGTTCACAATGACACACTACAGTGTTTCAACTATTAACAAGAATCTCTCTGTTTCAGCCCGAAAGCAAGAGATCATCAAACGTACAGAACAACTTCTGCAAGCTGTGACAAGTGGAGACTATGAGGCCTACACGTAAGTACTGCTGGGTGTCATAAATAATTAGTAATGAGCATCTCGTTGGAGGTGAGGGAACGGGACGGAGACCAGTGGTAAAAGGCTCACTTGATGCGTGGTTGGTTGGGGATCGATCCCTGTTGGTGGGCCCATTGAGCTATTTCTCATTCCAGCCAGTGCACAATGACTGATATATCAAAGGCCATGATATGTGTTATCCTGTCTGTGGGATGGTGCATATAACAGTGGTAAAGCGCTCGCTTGATGCGTGGTTGGTTGGGGATCGATCCCCGTCGGTGGGCCCATTGAGCTATTTCTCGTTCCAGCCAGTGTACTATGATTGGTATATCAAAGGATGTGGTACGTGTTATCCTGTCTGTGGGATGTTGCATATAAAAGACTCCTTGCTACTAATGGGAAAAATGTAACGGGTTTTCTCTCTAAAACTATATGTCAAAATGAACAAATGTTTGACATCCAATAACCAATGATTAATAAAGCAATGTGCTCTAGTGGTGTCATTAAACAAAAAAAACTTCTCATTGGAGGTGGGTTAACACTTCCAGTAACAAATGGGGAGGGATGTAGCTCAGTGGTAGAGCTTTTACCTGAGATCTGATGGGTCAAATATTCTTCTTTGAACCCACCTGGTTCCCATCCTTGTTCCCTCCCTTGTTCCAGCAGCAGGATGAAACTCAGTGTGAGAGTGCTCATCTGAGGTGGAATTAATCACCTGTAGTGGACTCAGGTTCCCCCCACCAGTCCCAACCAGTTCCCCATGACTGGTATATCAAAAGTCATGTTATGTTTTTGCCCTGTATTTGAAAAAAGAAGAGAGGTGCTGTATAATACATTTAAGGCATAATTCTAAAAGTTTTATGAAATCTCTGTGAATTTGAATGCTTTGAAAATGGAATGAATGTGTATGTCTGGTTAATCTTAGAAAACTAATGGTAGGTTCCTTGAAACACAAAACTTACAGCAACCATTGTCTACATCTGATGCATCAGAAGCCACAAGAGCTATCTGAAAAGAAGAGCAGAGTATGTGGTGGAATTAGGATTGTTTTCATATGGTATATGTCACAGTTCCAAATACCAACTGGGCTATTTCTCGTCACAGCCAGTGCAACACGACTACCGTATATCTTCGCCTATAAGTCGAATTTTTTTCACCCAAAAATTATTTTATAACTTGGGGGGTCGACTTATAAGAGGGTAAAAAAAATTCACCAAAAAATATTACTGTTTTGGGGATTATTTTACAAGTTTTACTGTTGAAGTATGCCATGTATTTATACTCAAATATGTTAATTTGACACATTTATTTTTTATAACCTATTTTTTTTGGCATTAGAACGGTTTTGGTTATGCGAAAAGGCGTACGATCTCACTCACATGCCAAGACAACAGTCCACTTAGTTAAATTAACAGTCATCACTAATAGTAAAAATGTAAACAATACTAACTACCTGTTGCCTGAGTTTATTTTGAAATCTGGTCACTGGCATTAATGGTTGTTCAAACAATGTTTTGGCGGTGATTAACTTCATGAATATTACTGAGCTTTCCCTTAAAATAGACTGATCTCTGCAGTTCACTATCTAGAGCAATAGGGACACACATCATTTGGTACAAAAACCAGTGTACTTTCCAGAGTTATCCTCCTTACATGTATTAATATGGCGGCAAAACGTGATACTTTCAGTTTTATCGTAGTGATCTGTTGTCAGTGTTTATAAATAAAGTTGTTGTCTGTGCACAAAACCATCTGTACAATACTATACAGTAACAGTCAAACAGCTTTCACTCTCTACTAAGGGAATATTTCGTTTTGATGCTATGTAATAATGATAGTTTGATTGGAATAGTCTGATTATATTGTGATGTACAAAACGTGAAAACCGAAGTTTGTAAAATAATTTTCTTTTGTTCAAATATTATTGTTCTCATGTGCTGAAAATAAGAAATATTTCAATATTTATAAGTAGTTTTTCATGGGTCGACTTATAAACGGGTCAATGAAAAAATAAGTTTTCAGGGCTTGAAATTAGGGACTCGACTTATAGCCGAGATCGACTTACAGGCGAAGATATACGGTAGTATATCAAAGGCCGTGGTATATGCTATCCTGTCTGTGGGATGGTGCATATAAAAAGATCCTTTACTGTTTATTTGACAGAGTAGCCCATGAAGTGGCAACAGCAGGTTTCCTCTCTTAATATTTGTGTGGTCCTTAACCATATGTCTGACGCCATATAACCGACCGGCCTCGGTGGCGTTGTGGCAGGCCATCGGTCTACAGGCTGGTAGGTACTGGGTTCGGATCCCAGTCGAGGCATGGGATTTTTAATTCAGATACCGACTCCAAACCCTGAGTGAGTGCTCCGCAAGGCTCAATGGGTAGGTGTAAACCACTTGCACCGACCAGTGATCTATAACTGGTTCAACAAAGGCCATGGTTTGTGCTATCCTGCCTGTGGGAAGTGCAAATAAAAGATCCCTTGCTGCTAATCGGAAGAGTAGCCCATGTAGTGGCAACAGTGGGTTTCCTCTCAAAATCTGTGTGGTCCTGAACCATATAACCGTAAATAAAATGTGTTGAGTGCGTCGTTAAATAAAACACTTCTTTCTTTTTCTTTCCATATAACCGTAATTAAAATGTGTTGAGTGTGTCATTAAATAAAAACATTTCCTTCCTTCCTTTCAGTTCCAAATATGTGGAATATTCACTTCTTAAACATAGTGTTTGGAGTATTGTTACATACATTTTCATTTCATTTGTTTTGATTAAACTTGTGCTTACATGTTAACATATTGATGCTTAATAATGTTTCTTTTCTTCTTTGTTTTTCCAAACAGGAAACTGATAGACCCTCACCTAACCAGTTTTGAACCAGAGGCACTGGGCAATCTTATTTTAGGCATGGACTTCCATAAATTCTATTTTGACCATGGTAAGGCTTGGTTATAAAACAGAAGCCTGAACTACATTATGTTCTTTGTCAAATATTGTACCTATTTGTTGAGTCCTTTCAATGTTTGACACTTGACATAATAAGATTAATAAAATATTTTGCAAAGAGCATAAAAGAATCTGTTTTTAAGCTAATTTGCCTGTATTTCTTAAATAAGAATTACCTGACTGGCCTAGATGCAGATGAGAAATTTGGTGTTAAAATCTTTGATATAAATTATTGGTTTATAATGTTTGTTATCAACTGATGTTAACACTTCGGTTCTAGCCACCACACCACCATTCCCTGAGCCATTACTTTGTGAAACTGCTTAATAGAGTCCGGTTAAGGAAATAAAACTAAAATATATATATAATATATAAAATACAGAAATGCCTTTTAAAATCTTCAATATAAATAAAAATATTCAAATAACCCATTCTATTGTTTGTGACTGATATTTGACCAAATATGAAGTACAGAGTTCTTTATGTGTTTAATTTTAATGGTGTGACTTAATTTTGGAATTCAGGGTCTTGGCACTTGACTTAACTTGTGACTTCATGGACACAAGACCTTTAACTTGGTAGTTCATGGATGCTAGAATTGACTTAGGGAGTTCATAGACACAAGACTTCACAGACACAAGACTTTACTAAATTATTTTTTATTTCACTTAATTATTTTATTTAATTTTCACAAGTTATTATTTTTTAATGACTAGTGAAAATAAAATAGCAATAGCTCTGGCCAAATACTGCTATTTATCTCTTGGAATAAGAAAATCCTATATTAACAGTTTTATCTCTTATACATGTACATATACATTTTGCTTTAAGACCGTGGGCCCATATTTTCAAAGCAATCTTGGCCTACGAAATCATAAAACTATCGTAAGCTATGACGTCACTATGGCATGTGCTGTAGTGACGTCACAACCTACGATGGTTATACGATTTCGTAACACTAAGATGGGTTTGAAAATAGGGGCCCTGTACCTTATGTGTATCCCGTCTCTTTGGTAATGAAAATTATGTTATGATATGTTCTTAATTAATTTGGAAGGTCATAGACCCAAGACTTGACCTGTCGACTTGTGCCTTGCTAACAAGTGTGGTGTAAACCTGTTTTTATTTTCAGTCTTGTCAAAAAACAACAAACCCGTGAACACCAGCATTTTAAACCCCCACGTCCACCTGCTGGGTGAGGACGCTGCGTGCATCGCCTATATTCGCTTAACACAGTATATAGATAGGTAAGTTCAAACCTTTCACTTCAAACGTCATGTATTGCTTATATTCGCTTAACACAGTATATAGATAGGTAAATTCAAAACACTTCATGCATCGCCTATATTTGCTTAAGACAGTACATAGACAGGTAAATTCAAAACACTTCATGCATCGCCTATATTCGCTTAAGACAGTATATAGATAGGTAAGTTCAAAACTCCATGTATTGCCTATATATAGATAAGTAAGTTCAAAACACTTCATGTATTGTCTATATTTGGTTAACACAGTATATAGATAGGTAAGTTCAAAACTCCATGTATTGCCTATATTCGCTTAACACAGTATATAGATATATAGTTCAAAACACCATGCATTGCCTGTATTTGGTTAACACAGTACATAGACAGGTAAGTTCAAAACACCATGCATTGCCTGTATTTGGTTAACAGTACATAGACAGGTAAGTTTAAAACTTCATGCATTGCCTGTATTTGGTTAACACTATATAGATAGGTAAGTTCAAAACTTTCACTTGCAACTTAATGAATTGCTAATATTTGGTTAACACAGTATATAGATAGGTAAGTTCAAAACTCCATGTATTGCCTATATTCGCTTAACACAGTATATAGATATTTAGTTCAAAACACCATGCATTGCCTGTATTTGGTTAACACAGTACATAGACAGGTAAGTTCAAAACACCATGCATTGCCTGTATTTGGTTAACACAGTACATAGACAGGTAAGTTTAAAACACCATGCATTGCCTGTATTTGGTTAACACAGTACATAGACATGTAAGTTCAAAACTCCATGTATTGCCTGTATTTGGTTAACACTATATAGATAGGTAAGTTCAAAACTTTCACTTGCAACTTAATGAATTGCTAATATTCGGTTAACACAGTATATAGATAGGTAAGTTCAAAACTCCATGTATTGCCTATATTCGCTTAACACAGTATATAGATATATAGTTCAAAACACCATGCATTGCCTGTATTTGGTTAACACAGTACATAGACAGGTAAGTTCAAAACACCATGCATTGCCTGTATTTGGTTAACACAGTACATAGACAGGTAAGTTTAAAACACCATGCATTGCCTGTATTTGGTTAACACAGTACATAGACAGGTAAGTTTAAAACTTCATGCATTGCCTGTATTTGGTTAACACAGTACATAGACAGGTAAGTTTAAAACACCATGCATTGCCTGTATTTGGTTAACACAGTACATAGACAGCTAAGTTTAAAACTTCATGCATTGCCTGTATTTGGTTAACACAGTACATAGACAGGTAAGTTTAAAACTTCATGCATTGCCTGTATTTGGTTAACACTATATAGATAGATAAGTTCAAAACTTTCACTTGCAACTTAATGAATTGCTAATATTTGGTTAACACAGTATATAGATAGGTAAGTTAAAAACTCCATGTATTGCCTATATTCGCTTAACACAGTATATAGATATATAGTTCAAAACACCATGCATTGCCTGTATTTGGTTAACACAGTACATAGACAGGTAAGTTTAAAACACCATGCATTGCCTGTATTTGGTTAACACAGTACATAGACAGGTAAGTTCAAAACACCATGCATTGCCTGTATTTGGTTAACACAGTACACAGGTAAGTTCAAAACACCATGCATTGCCTGTATTTGGTTAACACAGTACATAGACAGGTAAGTTTAAAACTTCATGCATTGCCTGTATTTGGTTAACACAGTACATAGACAGGTAAGTTTAAAACACCATGCATTGCCTGTATTTGGTTAATACAGTACATAGACATGTAAGTTTAAAACACCATGCATTGCCTGTATTTGGTTAACACAGTACATAGACAGGTAAGTTTAAAACTTCATGCATTGCCTGTATTTGGTTAACACAGTACATAGACAGCTAAGTTTAAAACTTCATGCATTGCCTGTATTTGGTTAACACTATATAGATAGGTAAGTTCAAAACTTTCACTTGCAACTTAATGAATTGCTAATATTTGGTTAACACAGTACCGTATATCTTTGCCTGTAAGTCGATCTCAGCTATAAGTCGAGTCCCTAATTTCAAGCCCTGAAAACATTTTTTTTTTTTGACCCATTTATAAGTCAACCCATGAAAAACAAGGTATGAATATTGAAGTATTTCTTATTTTCAGCACAAGAGAACAATAATGTACAATATCTGAACAAAAGAAAATTATTTTACAAACTTCGTTTTTCACGAAATATTCCCTTAGTAGAGAGTGAAAGCTGTTTGACTGTTACCGTATGGCACTGTACAGCATGGTTTTGTGCAAAGACAACAACTTTATTTATAAACACTGACAACAGATCACTACGATAAAACTGAAAGTACATGTATCATCGGTTAATCACATGTTTTGCCACCATATTAATACATGTAAGGAGGATAACTCTGGAAAGTACACTGGTTTTTGTACCAAATGATGTGTCCCTATTGCTCTAGTGAACTGCAGAGATCAGTCTATTTTAAGGGAAAGCTGGCCTCAGACCACAATTAATTTTGCTATATGTTTCTATATAGCCTTAGTGGCTATAACATTTTTATTAATATCAGCAGGCCCGTGAAGTTTTGTATGTACCTTTGCCTGCATGGGGGACACATACCCTGAAAAGGACAACCCCTGTTGTCCAGCTCTTTCTCCCAGCATATTGGTTTAAACAGACACACCCTCTAAACCAGGCCAGAGTACACCCATTTTACACAAAAAGCATTACTTTTGCATGGGCCGGAATTACCACAAACAAGTCTTCAATGTCAACAAGTTACACATGTTTACAAACTACATGCTATCCCCTGTCACTTCAGTCAAACAGTTGCCACTTCATAGCTGTCTGCCATGAAATAATCAGTCAAACAGCAGACTACTTGCGTGGTCAAATTTCCGGATTTTGGACAACCAAATGGGAAGATAACTGTAATCTGAGGCCAGCTCAATAATATTCATGAAGTTAATCACCGACAAAACATTGTTTGAACAACCATTAATGCCAGTGACCAGATTTCAAAATAAACTCAGGCAACAGGTAGTTAGTATTGTTTACATTTTTGCTATTAGTGATGACTGTTATTTTAACTAAGTGGACTGTTGTCTTGGCATGCGAGTGAGATCGCACACCTTTTCAAATAACCAAAACCATTATAATGCCAAAAAAAATAGGTTATAAAAAAATAAATGTGTCAAATTAACATATTTGAGTATAAATACAGGGCATACTTCAACAATAAAACTTGTAAAATAATCCCCAAAATGGTAATATTTTTGGGTGAAATTTGTTCACCCTCTTATAAGTCGACCCCCCCCCCCCCCCAAGTTATAAAATAATTTTTGGGTGAACAAAATTTGACTTATAGGCGAAGATATACGGTATATAGATATATAGGTAAGTTCTCTTTTGATACAAATAATTCAATTCCATGCACTTATCTTTGCATAACACACAATGGCCAATGTGTATTTTTGTGCTGGGGTGTGATTAAAAATGTGATTCATTCATTCATTCATTCAATGTACTCTAGTGGTTGTGTTAAACAAAATAAACTTTAACTTGTTATATATTACAGAAACGGCCTTCCTGTAACAATGCAGTCGGAAGAAACCCGCGTGTGGCAACGTAAAGACGGGAAGTGGCAGAACGTGCACTTCCATCGGTCGGGCAGTGCGTCCGCTCCACACGGAAAATAGTCGGCCTGTCCCGTGTTTACTTGTGAACAGTTTTAGCTTTCTTTGGGCAACTTGTTTGCCTGCCAGGTTGTCTTCAGCACACCTATTTTTGCATGGTTTGATGTCACACATCATGGAAGCAGTTTTAAAATTCCACATTTATTTTGTTTTTCGAATTTGACACAACAGCCGGTACAGACATCACTCTACTACTACTACTACTACTACGGCTGCCAGTGGTAAAAAGCCGGACATGTCAGACAGCTGGGAGTGATGATGACCGTATATACACAAACACACTGACTAGCAGACTGAAAAGTCTTTCATTATGCAGGTTCTTAACATGTGGAGAAGTGATAAGCCAGTTTATCCTTTGTTAGCCAATGTATAATTGGTTGGTTGAAAGGCCAGACTTTGGCTGGATAGAGCTGTAATTGTTAGCTAATGTTTGATTGGCTGGTTAAGCAAAAGGGGGGTTTGGCTGGAAAGAGGTGTGTCTTCATTAGCCAGTGTTTAATTGGTTGGTTGAAAGACAGACTTTGGCTGGATAGAGCTGTAATTGTTAGCTAATGTTTGATTGGCTGGTTTAGCAAAAGGGGGCTTTGGCTGGAAAGAGGTGTGTCTTTGTTAGCCAATGTTTGATTGGTTGGTTAAAGAAACTGGGACTAGGCTGGAAAGACTTGTTCTTGTTAGCCAATGTTTCAGTGAATGGTTCAAAAGGGGGCTTGGCTTGAAAGAGCTAGATTTAATAAAATGAAATATGTATGGATTGATATTACTGAACAAATGGTGAGAAAAATAAGAAACTGTAAAACGTTGTTTTAGAAAGGTGAAATAAAAGAAATCCTTGTTAATATTATTATCATCATTGTGCAATAGTATTCTGTTCAGATATTTGTGTTTTTTGTTCTGTTGCCAGAATTTTACGATCATTTCACTTAAATAATTGCTAGTTGAATACTTTTGTTACAATAACAATTAGGTTAAGAGGTTAACTAACCATATTTTTCGAATACAAACTTTAGGTTTGAAAGCTTTTAGCTCTTGAAATTAGTATCTTGTTTTATGTCTTGACCAGTTTGGTGAATTAACCAAAGCTATTCAAAACTTTTTTTGTGTAGGTGCAACAACTGTAGATTTGTTGTTGTCACTTTATTACTAGTTTGTTTGCAATCTGTGTAGCTTCTATTATTACTATTATATTTGCTTAGATACTAATGACCACAACTCTAAACATTGTGATAATTTTAACTGATCATAACCATGCACATGCTCAGTAGTAAGCCTAATAGAATAATGGATGAAGAATAAATTTGTCATAATGTTAAGTTACATGACACATTGTTTCAAATTGAGTGGAAAACTTCAGAGTGTTTCCTAGTGACTTGATGTTTTTGCTGGGTTAGAATGGTCTATCTAAGGATGGAGTTTCACCTATTTGATAACAGGCCACCACCATCTATTTTAGAATGGGACTTGCTCCATGTTGGGTTATGGACTATTTTACGATGGGACCCCATCTGACTGACAATGAATCGTGCATGGTGAACATTCAGAAACTCCTTGGATGATTCATGAATAATATTCTTCTCTCGAAACATTAAGTAACTTAAGTTTGTTTTCGTAAATCATCTTTCCAGCTATATTTTGAGTTAGTTCCACAATATCAATAAAATATGCCAAAACATGAAAATGTCAATACCATAAGTTTAACAACAATGAACATCTATTGCAGTTGCAGTTAAAAAGATATTATTATGATCACAAATTGCTTTATTTTGGCTTCTTCTTTTTTCGTTTTTTAGGAGGGGCAGGGAGATGTGTTTTCAGTGTTGAATTTGAGGCATACAGACATATTCAAACAATAAAAATGTAAGCAGTTAAAGTAAAGACATGCTGTCTTAACCAACCTGATTTATTTCGAAGGCTTTATAATTAAGAATTGTTTTCTTGATAACTTGTATTCAGGATTATCATGTGTACTAAATCTCAACATCACATGTAGGTTGTGAAATGAACTGTGGCGTTAATATAAGCTACCTATTGATGGTGCAGCATGATTAGCTCACAAATCAAATAAGGTAGGATGCTTTAAAAGGCACGTCCTCAGATTCTGGTTGGAGTTATCTCCCTTACTTGTAACGGCCAATGTTGATCGCTGTGAAGCATATCAGTTGTTTAGCACCTCATTAAATGTTCACCTGAATGTTCGCTTTGTTTAATACAGCAATTTTTTTATAGTGATTGGTTAATATATGTTGCAGTTCTGTTCTGTGCAGTGATTGGTTCATCAATATTGCTGCATTCCCCTTCCCCCACTAAGGTGTTTTATTATTGGCTGGCTATTTATATGCTGGGATATACCTGGTATTGAAGTTTTGATGTACCGTAAGCATTCACAGGTATTAAATAACTGGCATATGTCATAATCCTTGTATGTGTTTTAACCAGCTACTTAGCTATGTGGCATTGGAAAGATTTTAATATATTTAGATTTGTTACTCAAACTATGTCATGTGAACAAAAATAAAAACTGTTCTTATTTGTGGTTTTTGCATTTTATGGCAGGCTTATGTAAATATTGCCATTTTTATTTAGATTTTTATTATCATTTAATATTGGCAACTTATATTTTATTTGAACTATTTTAGGCTTTATCTTAAAATATATTGTATATTCTGCTGTTGTCTGTGTGAACAGAGTTGGCTCCTATTTACCTCCATGTCATATTGTACATTTCCTGATGGTTTTAATCTTTTCTTCTTGCTTTTTTTTTTTTGGTCTCATTTTTATGAAGTAAAAAGGTGAAATATAGGGATTACTTTTCTGATGTTTAAGTTATGTTTTAGCTCCATATCTCACAAACTATAAAATCCTACATCAATGAAACTTGGTTTATTGTTGCACCTGTGGATGTTCATCACAATATATGGGGGAAAAAAAGTTATTAAATGTATTTATTTAAGATACTTTTGCATTTAACTCAATATCATATATCAATGAAACTTGGTTTATTGTTGCACCTATGGGTGTTCATCACAATACATGTGAGGAGAAAAGAAAATTGAACTGAATGTTTTTAATTGAATTTTTTTTTAAAGCTTAATTTATTTCATTTAAAAAAATTTTATAGATTTGTTTTAACATGCATTGAGATGGACATCTGTCTATGCAACTGTCAGCGATATTGAATAAGGCGAGACATGTACTTCTGGGGAATTCTGGTTATTACCACATTATAAGCAATGATAAAATATTTATAAAAGTTTTGTTCGCTTTTAAAAATATATTTCATGGTTATGGGAAGGGATAAGCTGTTAGGGTATAGCACATTATTGATATTTATATGTATATGTATATTGGTCCATTAATACTGAAAGTAATCTTTTGAAAATTAAATACATTTTGAATTTAAAAAAAAGAGTCCAAGATTTAGCATTCATTGAAATGTTACTGATGCATCTGGCATTCCATGGTGTGTGTGATTTCACACTGTTCCTGTTTGGACTTCGCATTTCCCAAAGAAACATTCACAAAAACATGTACGGGGTCTGCACATATTTGATTCAGCAAAAATTGTGGTTTCTGCCTGAAACCTTAGTGGTATAGGGGCATATGAAAATACTGGGGGTTTTGTGGTCTGAGAAAACATCCATGTGTTTACTGCACACTATGGTGTTTGGTATTTACTGACAGCAGTAGTTCTAACTACAGCCAATTAATTGGCAAACTAAACACCCTTTTTCTTACTTGGGGATGGAGCAAGATAAAAATTTACGTCATAGTTTTATCAGGTTATATCTTATGATACTATTATAATGCTGCATAGTAAACATTATTGTTATTTATAGATGTGGACTGGTCTTCTTTTTTTTTTCTTTTTTTTTTGCAATAAATGATGAAGTAGACAACATTGTGCATTGTGTACTTACTGTGGTACATACAGTATTTTAATTATATGTTTTATTGTGATATGGTAGCCATCAGCACTGAAGCAAACACTTTCTTTGAGAGGGTGGTTGTGCCATGTTTAAAGTCGCTATCCCTAGTTGCTATGGTAATTACTTCTTCTGTTTCGCAGGACAACCAGAAAAACACACAATTTGCCCATGTATATAATTTAAGTAATACATTGTAAGTAACTTTAAATTAACAGTTAAATAAAACCCTATAACAATCCGAAATATTTTACGCTGTCTAATAATGAAGGTGAGTGTCTTTGATGATTCAAAACCAATGTTTATTACTACTGTAGGGAGAAGAAACAAAAACAGCTGTTTAAATAATGCTGATTATGTAATCTGCATTCTCGATATGCTAAATTAGCATTTTAATGGTAAACTGTTTGGACTGGGAAAACGCCCGGAGAAGGAGCTGTCACCTTTTGCTCCCATTGAAGATATAGAGTTTGTTGAAAATTTTGATGACCGTATGCGACAGTCTTTTACAGTTAAGCTATTAAGAAAAGCATTAGTATTGAGGTGTTGTGTCATCTCCAGTTGGACCGGGTTTGCTAAAGGAAGGAATTTGAGAGCCTGATTGTTGGGTTCAGAAGTGTGTAAATCAATTTGCTCACAAGAATATCCACTTCAACTTACTGCTTTCTTTTTTAAATTCCTGATTTTCTTTTTCTGTCATAGTGTATACATGTATGATCTCAATGGGGCAAAATTGACATGATGTGCATAAATATCTGATGTGAATTGACATAATAAAACAAACTATTTGCAATTTATAATGGTTTCACTCAAATTATGCCATTTGCAATCTTTAAACAAAGTGATGTTTTCTTGTGTGTGGTTGGGTTTTTTGTTCCATATATAAAATTGTTGTAAATTTCTGTAGCTAGGGTGTAGTATGTATTTTGTACTTTTCTCAATTTTTTCAGAACTTGTGCTGCATATATATTTGTATACTTAATATATAATATATATTATATATATAATATACTTTTCTGGGAATGACCTTTTTTGACATTCTCTAGATTTACAAAGCCTGCCATTCTTATTGAACATAGTACAAATCTTTAACTTATTACAATGCTTTATCTATTGATGTTGATTTGATTGTGTTTTTTCTCTCTGTTTTACCCCTATAGTAGGGAGAGCAATTTTGCAGCACTTTTCAATTCAGGAGTCATATTGCATTTTAGATGTGCTTGTTGTGCCTGTATAATAAGGATGTATAAAAGGAAACTTTATTTGTGTATTTGTTTTTCTTGTTCCACAAGTTGTATTGACTGGGAACAGGAACTCTATTTACGTGCCCATATCCACAAAGGTTCAGGAACACCCACCCCGGACCCAGTCTCTGACTTCGCCAGTGGCCCATTCCGGGGTGGGAAGGTATTGACTGGATACCTGTATCTCAATTTCAACCCTTAATACTAACAGCAGGGCTCTCATTTGGCATTGACCCCTTAATTCGTATTATCTGTTTGGTTGGAAATGAGCTACTCCAGTTAAGTGTCATCTTTGCATTTATCATCAGTCTCATCCCTGTGACTTCATATCTTGGTCAAAACTCTCTGGGAAGGCCAGATGTTGTATCCATGACAGGCATGCTTAAATACATGTAGTTCTCAGATGGAAGCATACCCAAAATTATTCCTACCCACACCCCTGTAACTTGCAGTCTGTAATCGGTATATGTTAAAATTTGTCTGGTCAATGTATTGGAATGGATTTAGTTACACTTATACTACAGTTGCTGTTTGTTTTACTAGTCGGTATGTAATGAAACATGTTCCTGTTCTTTGTTTTAAATTTAATTTGATAACAGTTGAAGCGACTCTGTTTTCATTATTTATAACTAGGACTGTTTGAGGATGAGGGATTAAATATCACATTGAAGTTTCTTGTCTAGCAGATTCTGTCTTCCTTGTTTCTTTTAAAGAACTTTAATAAATCTTGCCTACTGGTTCAACCGGTTTCTTATTTATGTAGGCTTAAAAATGGCCACTGCTACCTACTGCTGAAATTAAACAAATTAATTTAACAATAAATTGTATACTTTTATAAATTGTATAATTGTAACACATTTGAATTTGATTATCATTAACTTTAATGTCATAATTTTGGGGTATGTGAATTGAGGCTATATCCTGCTTGTGGGACTGCACATATAAATGGACTCCTTGTAATTAAATAAAAATGATAATCTGTCATAACACTGAGGTTTGTTCTTACATTTTAGACCACATATTCCAGACCACATATTTTAGACCACAATTACCATATTAAAATAAGTTGCAGTTACTGTTACAATTGATACTGGATCAGATTAAAGGAGTACTAAATGTTTGTTTGCTTCGAGTGTCTGTACACAAAAGAATTGGTAAAACGGTAAACCATCAAGATTGAGGTTATTGGAATGTCCATAGATGAAGTGCCGTCAATACTGAAAGGTTGTGTTTTTTTGCCAGAGGGTACTGGGAGTGAAATGTTGTGCCCTAAAATCCTGGCAATGAAATAATGCAAAGTGAAACCTCTAAACTGGAAACTGGAACCTCGGTAAACTGTACAATCTGTGTTACGTGTTAAACTAATGAAACTGCTGTTCACATTATGTCAAAGTGTGTGAAACACAGGGTCAGATTCCAAAACATTGCAAAACCTAGATCCACCTAGTAAAAGACATTTATGGACGGTTTTATATTTATCACATATCTTCAAATTATTTTCTGGCAAAAAGCCTGAAAGGGACAGTTAAAGCAAGAGAAGATGGGGAGAACATACAGAATGACATAAGATAGGATAGCAGTGGAAACAAATGATGATGGAAAGAATTGAGGAAATAATGTATCATTATGATGGAAAATCATCTCCTTGTAAGAATTTGTGATGATGATGGCTGCTTGTGAATACAAGGAATATTTAAATTTTAATACCACTTTAAAGTGAG